>NW_010134352.1:0-14393 GCF_000699245.1 Pterocles gutturalis | reverse complement strand
CACCAAAAGGGCCTGCCACTGGGCCATCCCCTGAGGGGGGATGAGCAACCAAAATGGCTGCCACTGGGCCATCCCCTGAGGGGGGATGAGCATCCAAAATGGCTGCCACTGGGCCATCCCCTGAGGGGGGGCAGGCAGGGGCTGAGGACAACATGGGCGCCACAGGGGCTGTGGGGAAACAGCCCTGGGCAAAGAGGAGGGATGGCACCGGGAGGCAGCCACTGCTGGGGAAGGAAAAAGCTCTGCCGTTGTGCAGACTCTGAAGGGGGATAGAAATGGGTGGGGAAAAAAACATCCTAAGCCAGAAAGGCCGGGAGTGACCACTGATGAACAGCCACTGGGTGCCCTGTGGGGAGCAACCAGAGACTGGGGCCTGAAGAACAATGAAGAGAGACATTTTATGTTTTAAAAGGACACCTTGCAGGTCCCCTTTCCAACCCAAATCTCCTCCCAGGCTGAGGAGGACAAATCCCCCTGGGAGCCCGCTCCCCTCAGCATGGTGGGCAGCCGGGCAGGGCCGCGGGGCTGGGGTGCTGCAGGGGCTGTGCCTGGTACCGCACCGTGCAGAACAGGCTGCTCCGGAGAAGGGAAATGCGGCCCCAGCATCAAGACAGCTAACAGCTGTTCAGTAGGTATGATTAGTTACCTACTACTTCTAGTTTAATCATCTATAATGTCAGTCGCTGTCAACTTAGTTTATCCATGTGAATATGCTTATGTAGATACTCAGTGTGCCTCCTGCCACTGAATTCCCCCTCTGTCCATTAAGTACTGTAAGACTGTAAATAAAAACGGAACTGTAGCAAATAATCACATTGCAATTAATCACAAAAATTGATGTTCCATCAAAGTTATTTCATTGAGCACTGCAGAAAGCCCAGGCCAAACAGCTCACGTCTTTGTGGCAACAGGTTTGGCTGATAAAATGAAGTTGACCTACTGATGGATGGATGGTAATCTAACATTTATGATTTTTTCAAGGCAGTGATGGAAATAGCATTCTCCTTTAGGAGGATTGCCCTCTCATGGTAATACCCCATCTGCTTAGACAGAGCTCCCAACACTTGTTTCTCTCTGCTGTGCTCCAGAGGTTGAGCAGATTTCCTTTGGTTATGTACGGTACATTCACTTGCAGATGCTTTCAAAGTTATGGCCGTGATTCTTATCGCCCAAAGACTGTTATTTTAAAAAATCTAGTCATTAACATTGCAGCATTACTTTGCATGATGTCAATTATTACATGTGCTGTTATTCAGGACAACATCTTGTGTAAACCTGTGTCCCACAATTAATAAGATAGTAACTCAGGGTCAAGAAAGAGAGCCAACAGCTACTTTACTCACATTCTTCCCTGAATTTAAGCCCTGACATGTATACCTGCTCATGTTAAATACCACTACAGTTACAGTCTCTTATTCAAAGCAAGTGTAAATGTATATTATTTTAACCAAACACGAAGATCTGGCTAGAACATGCAGTAACTAAAAGTCTTGGTCTTGTTGTAACCTGTAACGATCACCATACTTTCCAACAGTCTGGTTTAATGTTTGCTTTAATGAATGCTTTCCCTTCTGCTCACTAGTTGAAACAGAGAGTTCACCCGTACTAGTGGGTGCATGTTGCTTTACACGCTGCTTCATCTTCCGCGACAAGAGGTAAGAAAGGGGACAAAGGAGCACACGTGCAGGATTGTACAGGAAGAAAAAAAGCACACACACATGGAAAAATATATGCCCTCATGCCACAGCCTCCCCACTCAAGCAGCCTCTGACAGAAAGCAGAAGAAAAGACTTTGCAGATCAGTTTGCTTCCCTGCAGGGGGGACAAAGATAAAGCAAAAAGAAGCAGTGAAACTACTTCTGTACTGGTGAGAGTTAAAACCTGTTCCTCTCAACTGTCCCTCACAGGAGGAAGCTCTGGAGGAGGTAAGAGAGAGCACGTGTTCTCCATTAAAATCACCAATTTGATCTTTACATGTTGATTAAAAGGACGCTGGCATAAAGGAAACGGAACTTCTGCACTCCATATCATAACCCCTCTCCCTGAAAAGTCCCTGTGCCTGGAGTACCTGGCAGAGCTCCAAGGCAGCACAGCACACCATACTACTCTTCTGTTCAAAAAAATCCAGTGGACTCAACAAGTACTATTTGATTTAGACACTTTCCCAGACCTGGGTCCTTTCTCGCCCCACTATGGCTTGAAACAGTCTCACAACCTCAGTGCCTGTTTGGGTTGGTAAATCCCCCATGGCTCTGGACCTAACCAGCTACCCATAGGACCAGAGTTACCTAAAGCCCTTTTTAGATGTCCTCAGCCAAAAAAAATCACAGGTGAAATAAAATGTATAGTTATTCTACATCCCACTGCAAGTACTAATAGGAAACTGGTGAAATATGCTGTAACATAACCATGTCAGATACCTTGTTTTGTCAAGTTAACAACAGGCTTTTACATCCATGGCTTTATTACAGGAATAAAGCTCTGCTTTCAAAGTAAATCACTTTAGGCTGCATCACATGTTATACCTCCATATGGTGACAGTTATAAAACCCTTTTCTTAGACATAGCCAGGAAAACTCAGAGTTGCTGTCAAGGCTGACATAACGGTCGGCTTTATCTCCTTAGTGGATGAGCAGATTAAAATAGCCTTTTTCTCACAGAATGCTAACACAGTTCTGTTTTAATATATAAGCCTATGAATTTATTGCAAATCTACTGACAAAACTAGCACTACAATAACTTCTGCAGGCTACTTAGTGATTTTTTTTTCCCCCTTTAGAAAATTTGAATATACTCCTACTATTTCTCATTTAAAATCTTTTAAAAAGTTGCTTTAGGAAAACAACTTTTTTTCAGTGTACGCCAACATTTCCTAATTTGACAAACACCTCAGAAAACAGATATGAACTGAACAATGCTCATTCATGTATTTGGGCTGAATCTGTCAGCTAGACAAGTGAAATTAAAGTTATATATGCCTTAACTTATCAAATACCCATCTAATAATATCATGCCCAAATGGATTGCCAGCTTTGTCAGCAGTGGTAATGTCTAACCCTGCCTGGCCAGAATTTAACCTGGTGACCAGCTTTCAGAAGACTGCATACCACTGCCAGTCACATGAGCTATGCCAGCTCCCAAACACCTTCCTGTCCTTTACAGCTTTGCCTGAAGCATGAGTAAGTCTTCCATTTAGGCACATATTCTGCATCCTGTTAATAGCTGCTGGTATGCCAGCACCCTTCTCCTCACCTATTTCCAGTTCTCTAAACAAACCTTTATGCATATCTTTTTTAGTAACCGGAAAATGATCTTAAGTGTCTTTTCCAACCTAAATGATTCTATGAAAAAAAGGAAAAAGAAGTGGTTATTTATGGTAAGTTTTCAGCAGGTTTTTCTTCTGCATTCTTCTTCCAAATTTCTTCTTTCTCTCTGCTGCAGTTACTGGCAGGTTCTAACTGCTTCCTCACCATGGCTGCAAGTTTGAGATATGATGTAATTCTGACAACAATAGACCACACCTTTCTGCACAAAGTTTCTAAGGTGTGGTAACAACTACTGTCTTGCGCTTGAAGGGATGGGCAAATAGGTAAAACACAGCTGGATTGGTAAGTGCTATTACTAAATGCACCTAGCTTGAGCGTCAATTATCTAGTAACCCAACTTTTTTTCTTAAAGTTCTTCTGAGTAAGCTTTTTTTCTGCAGCATGTTACATCAACATAAGCTTTACACGTAAGAATCTTCCTTTAACACTATTCAGCAACCATTTTGCCTCTCCTGGTAATTAGGAAATGCTGACCTAGATATGCCAGAGCTGGAGCAGAACAAAAGCGAAACAAGCCTTGGGTAAAGCCAGAGGGGAGGGGTA
Organism: Pterocles gutturalis; assembly: GCF_000699245.1. Classification (NCBI taxonomy): domain Eukaryota; kingdom Metazoa; phylum Chordata; class Aves; order Pterocliformes; family Pteroclidae; genus Pterocles; species Pterocles gutturalis. The sequence goes on along the minus strand of NW_010134352.1, from coordinate 10,524 downwards.
CTGTGTCTTATTTTCTATCTTGACATCTTGTTTACGGTGCTCCTTTCTTTTTGAATTTCAGTGTGGGTTTTAGGGATTGTGGGTTTTTAAAAATGACTTAATTTTCCCTAAATACAGAAGATGATACAATGATAACACATTCACAGGCAGTTGTGCTATCACCTGTACACGCTTACCCCAGATGTAAGACCGCACAGAAAAACCTTAGCCAGACATCTGAAGCAGATTGAAATTCAGGAGGAGGGGAGGTGGATGTTTGTGTGTCAGATCCAAAATAGTGACACTTGCATTCTCCTTTATTACTCATGCACTGACTATGTAGAAAACACTTTTAATTCAGATAATTATACTGCTGTTCAGCTCTGATATTTTCCTTTTAGTGCTCCTGTATCTTGCTCATCTCCATTTACTGAGGTGACTTTTTTTTTTAGGAAGGGCAGTTTAAAAACTGTCACAGAAACTGAAGCTGAGCCATAAAGGAAAGTGCAAGATGTTCCTCTCCCTACAAACATCAAGCAGAATAAAAATGAAGAACAGATCAGGCAGCACACTTTGCATTTCCTATTATTATTTGCACTGTCTGCATGTTGGAGGTGGCAAGAGAAATAAGTCCTCTTTGAAATCTCTTTTTATTGCTCCTGAATAGTCTAGTTTGCTATATATCCAAACCTCTCATAATTCAGACAGACACTCCTACTATTTTCACCTCCTTGCTTTGTTTACCCATGATAGCATGACTGAGTACATTTCTTCCTTACCATACAAGTAGGTGTTATGATTTATGCTTTGTTTTTCTTAAATAACCTCATACAACAGACTCCTACTTCTTAAAAACACAATCTCCACTGCACTTTTATTTTTTCACAGGCATCAGATTAGGTACCATTCACGTTGTCTTTTCTCTAACCCAAAAAGAAAGGCAGCCGGGTAGAACTGAGCAGTACTTAGTACTTACTGAGAGCTGTCTGTCAGCCACAACCTTGATGGAAGAATCTGATTGAGGGGCCATGGAAAGAAAGGAAGAGTTCAGTCTTCAAACCTCTTCAATCCCTGTTGTCTTTATGGAAACATTTGGGAGTAGAAATACCTGTCTGTCTGGAATAGAACAGAAATCACATTTCTACCTGGCCATTGTGCATTTTTTAGCCCATGCCAACCTGAATGTGAACTGACAACTTTATAGATGGAAGTAATAAAATCTCATCCTGCAAACCAATGATTCTTTACCAGCAAACACTGTATTTTCAACTATTGAAGAGAATTAAATCATTATGTTTTGCACATGTCTGCCCATAGCAATTTCAGGTTGTAAGCACTAGTGCTGATCTGTGACTTTGCTGTTTTACAAGTCAAAATGACAGAAATCTTCCATTATATGTTACAAGAATTTCCAAACCAAATAAGAAATATATACCTTTGCAGATGACAAAAAGCATTACATTACTTTGGAGGAAAAAAAATTGCTTACTTGACAGCTACTGCTGAAATAAAGTGGAGTAAATACAGGACTAGTACACTGTACTTAGTATTAGACACACTTCTTGATTAGTTCTGCTATTTCTCAAATACACGGATAGCATTTACATTACAGAGTAATTATACTTGGAGTGAAAACATTGTGAAAACTTTGTCACTAGGTAAATATCTTAAGCTAAATGTTTAAGTTAAATTTCAAACTCCTTTTGTCCAGTTATATTTCATCATGTCCTACTGGGCAAATGTTTTTCCATTAAACGTCTTTCTGAATTGGTTTTACTCTGCTTCATTATTCTTAAACAATCTCTAGAGGAAGTTGACAGGATAGGGATAGATCAAGTCTTTCCAAATAACAATGCCTCTCCTAAACTTTGCTGTCATAACAGTCACGAGGTCTCCCAGCCCAGTTAGCGTGCATGTTGTAAGGAACAAGAAAAATATTGTACTTACAAGTTTATGACCTTATCAACTTATAAGCACAAAGAGACAAAGCTAATCATAGGCTATCTTAGTTCAAATGCCCCGTATAGCTTGCCTAAAAAAGATGTGCTCTGCCACAGGTCAATGCGGAGATCTGTGTGGGAAGCAGACATTGAGATAAAGTACTTTTATTTCCCTGCTCTTCATCTTTGGGTGGAGCCACTTAACCTCTTTGTGGGAGGCCACTTGTGTATAAAACAGGGAAGACTCCAGCTTACTCTGCGTTTGCCATATACAGAGGCTGTTTTGTAACATAACCTTGTCAAAGCCCTCTGCATTTGAGGAATGAACAAAAAAGATTGTAACAATAAGGCAGATTTTTTTTTTTCTGAAAGACACAGCAAGTTTATATTGCTTCATCAGTATGAGACTTCTACTCAACTAGAACTTTTGTAACCCAAGCTACGTTCATGTTTTTTGATTGTCCTGGAATCTGGTCCCTTCAGCCTATTGCAGATCTGTTTTTTCAACATATAATGCCCTTAATAATCAGATACCTCTATTCTCTGACCATGAGAATTAAATTACATGTAACACATAACATCCTGCTTGCTTCAAAAATCTAAGAGCTCTTCATCTCTGTGTTAGTTACCTCTTCATCACTGTCGTTATAAAAATTGATATGTAGTTGAAAATGTATCATAAAAAAAAAAAGACCCTCCAGAAATGATGCCCCAAGACATAATCATAATCCTTATCTATATTTCAATGGGTTCAGTGTATATAGCGACTTCAGGAATTCTTTTTATGGTAGTCAATGATCACAAAATATTTCTGCATATTCAGCAATGCTTCATCGCTCATTCTTTATACACTGTAATAGTTTATTTTTCAATTTATACTTACTAGTTTGGTCTCAGGAGGTTAGTGGTATTTTCACATATTATTATAAGGTCTTAGTTTCATAAATGTAGTGTCATGAATAATTGTCATCACCCAAGAGGGATGTAAAGCCTACCCAGTTCTTTTTTAAAAAATTGAATAAACCTTATCTCACACCAGGGATTTTTCATTTTTAAGTGTCTCCAATTAATTACTATTGCCTAGCAGATTCATAAGCTATCCAATATTTCCTGGAGAGACTTAGAGGCAGAATTCTTTCAGACAAGCACATCCGGAAAATTACACTTGCTCACTACAGATAATGCTTCCCACTGATTGTGTTAATAGCTAATGTTTCTTACATCTTGAAGATATGAACATTTTTTTTTAATCTTCCCTTTTCCTGTCCTCCTGCCCCCCCCCTCCATCCAAAGGGTCATAGGAGATCTGACTACGTATCACTAACTTTTTGAAATGTCCTGGATATAATTTGGAGCCAGGCTGTTTTCACATGAAAATATTTCAATGGATTTTAAGTAAGAAGCTCTTACTCCATCTACTAAATATGGTTTACATTAGCTGCACCTTTCAAACTGCCTGAATGCATGAAGTCTCCTGAAAATTTACAATGTATGTACCATGAGGTGATACCTAATTTAGTTTATGCTATGAACGTCTGATCCATTTCTCATAGAAATAAGTGAAAAACATGGTGTTAACTTAATGAAAATTGGACACAACCCTTAAAGGGTAGGACTCTGCTTGTATGAACAGAAAGGAGAATATGGTGTTTCTTTCAGTGTTTAAAGTGAGAATGAAAGTTCAGGAATCTCTTATTGGAAAGAGAGAGATAAAGGTGTGATACCAGTGAAGTCAGCAGAGGTAAACTGACATAAATGCTTTCAGATGAATCGTACCGTCCTGACAAATGATGCAAAAACCACAGTAGCTGTTACAGCCTCAGGTTAAAATCAAGACACAAAATAAAAATGTTTTGCATGATAGAGACTCTACTGCATTTATGAACATAAGTACATACATTTAGCTCAGTATTTTCATCTTTTTCATTTTATACTTGCATTTATGATCTCATCTTGTTTTCTTAGCACTCATAAACCTGCTATACTCCTTGCTTAGAGACTTTGTGAGCTATTATGGATTCTGCTTGGAGAATATATGTGTCAATCCCTATGGAGCACTGCATCAGTGCTATAAACTGGCTTTTTGTTTAACTCGTATGCTACAGCTTTCATATTTTGCAGATGGTACTTCATGTAGCGATAAAGATTTCCATGAAAAAAACCTTGGCCACCTCAGTAGAGGTCCAGAGGACTTCCTGTGCTCTTCAAACAATACGTTGGACAAAACCGTGTTCCTGAAGTTTCTGGTATGCTGTTGTTGCTCCCTTGGATCTTTCAGAACGAAGTATAGCAGCTGAAAAAATCGAATTATTCTGTGCTGTTAAGACGTTCTTCATTAAAAAGGCTATACATTAAGTATGGAATATAAATATTTATTTTAGAAGAAAGGCAAATGAGGCACTACTAGCAAAGACAGTGAATAAAGAAACATATCTGAGATGGATCTGATTAGGATCCATTAGGAATAACCTCAGTTCCACTCTACATCTCTAATACAAACATACATTTTACCAGAGGGCAACTATCCACCATGTTCAACAGTAAATTTATGTATTTATTTATACAATTCTCAGTATCAGCTGTCTATTTTAAAAAGCAAAGTTAAGGTAACGTAACATTTTGTATTTGGGGTCTGTTCTACAGCGCATTGGAGTCAGATACAGTCTGACACTGAATCCCCAGCACTAAACTGAGCCTTATTAATGTGAGATGTTTCATCCTGGGGAGTGTAATCAGGTCCATCTGCCAGTGTATTCACCCCTTCTCTGTAGGTGGAAAAGTAAGTACCAAAATTACGAGTCAATCTCTCTCTCAGGTTTTACAGCTCTATATTGCCGGGAGATACAGACAGCAGCAGTGACCAGGAAAGATGTGCTGCTGCCCAACCCTCAGCAGCCCGTCTCAGCAAAACATGCAGCAAAGGTAAATTGCTCTGAATTCTCCCACTTGCATAAGGCCGATAATGAATTTTATGCCCATGAATGTTGTGCATGGTGGACCCAGGGACCTCAGTGGTGTTTCCCAGCTGCTCTGTGTCTTTTCCCCTTTCAAGGTCAGAAGGCTGGCCAGCCTGATCCTGCTGCCTCTGTGCAGCCCCAAGCATCTGCCTTCTCTCTTTAGCAACAGCGTGCTGCCATTTTACTGAAGACCCAAACCCCAAATGAACTGTTAAAGGATAAAGAGGGACAAGGTAAGAGTTAACATGAAACATTTGAAATCATATCCTCCTGTTTGCAAATTCTCCTGTTCTGCTCAATGAAAATGATTTGTGAAGGAAAAGAGATAATCGCTGTTTATAAAAGTGGCAGTACATGTTATTACAGTGAAATAAGAGCAAATCCTGGAAAAAAGCAAAATTATCTAAATTATGAGAGAGGCAGTTGAACTCCACAGTGCTGATATTTAAAATTGTAAATAGTGGAATGAAACAGACAAGTGAATAATGGCTTTCCACAAAACACTGCTCGTAATAATTGACATTTTTAGTCCTTATTTTGACGCCCTTTTGTATGTTAAATACTATTGCCACATTAAAATCTTAATTTCAAATTTGAAATGTTACAGAAATAACTTCTCACTATCTTGAGGAAAGATGTTGATGTCAATGTCAAAAGAAATTAACTCACCAGCAAAAACCAGCTTGTCTTCTGTTGTGTATGGACCACAAAGAAATAAAAAGACATTTGCACAGAGGGAAACAGATTTGGAGTAGGGGGTTATAGTACCCTTCTGGAGGATGTATTATAATTATGCATTATGTTTTGTCTGTGTTGTATTGAGCCCATCAACTGCAGTCCATCCAGTTTTGGTCAGTGAATGTCTGAGGTGAATTAATAATAAGTACTTTTAATATTCACTCTGCTACAACCAAAGCCAGTTTAGCATTTCAAATTGAATCATTGTATTTATTCCCTCATTAAACAACCTAATTTTCAGCTGGAGACAGGTTTCATATTTTGAAGTGTTAATATGTAAAACCAGTATCTTCTTATGTTGAGGATGTTACCTACTGGTTAAAAGAAGGATCCAGCTCAACTGGCCAAGCTACTTTACATCTCTCCGAGATGCCAGCACTCATAACATAAGATGAGATTGATAATACCTGCCTCTTTCATGCAAAGATGGGGCAAAGTTTATTAGCTCTTTATAAAGTTCAAGTGAAGGACATTGATCCTGCAATGTGAGGAAGATTTTGTTCTTCCTCCCAACCGGCATAAGATTCGTGTTTCACAGTCCGAAGCTGGAGTGGTTGGGCTTTGGCCTATTGCTACACTAATTCATTGATACATTAAGGTAAAATAAGCAGCATGGAGCTGAGCATTTAAACACCAAAACCTCTGGTGTAGAGGGTAAGTAGATGCCAGCTTAAGTAGCTCCCATGAAGTTTAGCTTTCACACTGAGGAACACACCTCACCTGTGAGGCTGAGCACCTTTATGAGCTTTGTTGTTACAGATTACTTTCCTCAGTCTGTCACCACCCTGAAGGTGAAGGTCCTGCTACTGTGATATTTTTAGGGCTTAACAGAATTTTTTCATGTTTATATTGATTCTCAGGAAGTATTTGCACAAGACTTTACAAACATGTTGTTTTCAGTGAAGGAGGTGTTTTTGTTTATTCTCAAATTGCTTTTGGACTTACAGACATTTTCCAGCTCAACAATTACATCTGAATTACATTCCTGATTCCAAGCTGAAGCACAACAAGCTAATTGCTAAGAGACATTGTGTACACAGAGCTATTAATTGCAATTAGTCTATAGCATGTAAGAAGGCTGACAGAGATTAATATTTTTATCTGGCCTCAAAGAACTCACATGGACTGGGGTCGTAAACTTTATTTCCCATCACATGGCTTCTCTGTGTATTCTTTGGTAGTCAGCCTTGAAAGACACCAGTTATCATCTACAAGCCCTATTAAATTTTCATAAATATTCAGCTTTGGTGGTGATTTGCCGAACGCCCTGTACTTGATGTTCTCTTTCACTCTGGAGTAATTTCCCTTGATAAACATTGATGAAAATGCAATCCAAGTTAATTGACACAATATCCCGTATTCATTCTGAGTGTAGTTGCCCTCAGATTTACTCTGCACATGCCAAGGTTCAATTGTCTTAGAGAATGACCTATTCTGTCTGACAGACAAGGCTCCCTGTTAACCTCAACGTCTTTCCACAGGCACTTCTGTGACAATCTCCTCCAGTCATACAGAAGTCTTTTGCCAGCCATTTTCACACTCAAGGATTGCATTGATCTTGTGGTGGAAAACCTTATAAAAATCATAGAATCATAGAATCACAGAATGGTTTGGGTTGCAAGGGACCTTAAAGATCACCGAGTTCCAACCCCCTGCCATGGGCAGGGACACCTCCCACTAGCCCAGGTTGCTCAAAGCCTCATCCAGCCTGGCCTTGAACCCCTCCAGGGATGGGGCATCCACAGCTTCTCTGGGCAACCTGGGCCACTGCCTCACCACCCGCACAGGAAAACATTTCTTCCTAGTGTCTAATCTAAATCTCCCCTCTTTCAGCTTGAAACCCTTGTCACTCTTAGCAATCAAGAAGCCCTCCTTCCCTTTAACACACCCCTGTATCTTCCAGCTGAAAAGATGCTTCCCAGAAAACATATTTCTAGATGTTTTAACCAGAAATAGTTAGGTGTAGTTTTTTGAAAGGTACTTTTTAGAGGTTTAATTTATCTCTAGGAGCCATGATATCAGGAGCATCATTGTGAAGTCTGGCAGTGTTTCATCTCTCCTAAACAGAATTGATAGCACTGATTTCTCTCTAATCAAAGCCCACACAATATTTAGTGGTGATACCAGCTTCACTTGCTTAAAAACAGCACCAATGGCTGCATTTCTGAAGGTTTTTACAACATTTGATATTGAGATTTCAAAACAGGAAGATAACTGGAAAATATCTATGCATTTTTGTAATGCTTGACTTTATGATGGCATTATGCACACAGAATGCCTTCCTCAGACAGGCCTCCAGTTACGTATTATTTCCTTGCTCAAAGATTAGTGAATATGTCAACATCGGTTTACACAAAAGCAGCCTCCAGGGCCAAAACATGACACTTGTAAGGTTGCAAATTCTAAAGTAAAAACATCTTAAACATATGAACATGTCATTTTATTCATAGTATAAGTTAAAAGCATGATCATCATATTAAGAATTTCAAATGTTTTCCATTCCCTTCTGTTTTACAGCAAACTTGTCACTGTGCACTTAAAGATTCCTGGGTTTCAGTGATTTTCAAAAGCTTCTCTACAAAATTTCCCAGTTGTGTTCCCTTTCATTTTCCAGGCAGTACTCCTATTTTCCTTTCTTTGCTGGAGCTGCAGGAGCCAACCTGGTTGCCTTTGGCTTGCAGGAGCAAGACTGTGCAGAGGTAATCAGACAAACAAACCTGCCTGGGGAATGGACAGAGTCAAAGGGCAACAAGCAAATTGGAGCATTCAGTTCTCTCTGATCTCATCTTTCAGCTCAATGATCACTGCAAGGCCAACTCTGCTGAGTTTCTCCTGCTACTGGAATTAAGATGTCTGGGCACCTTGCAACACTGGGTTCATCATTTCTAGGTTACCTGTGATCAAACCACATGAGAAATCGGCACTGAGGCATTTTTGAGGGAAAAACAATTACAATTTCTCTTTTTGTTTGTAACTGGAATCACATAGCAGACCAATCCACTCCCTATTGATTGGATTTTTAAAGTAAGGCCACAATTTTAGCATCCAAAGTTGTTCTTCTTTAACATTAAATCCTTAATACCAAGTGTCTGGAAGTATTTAAGCCTTGAAGGAAAGGAAAAGCTTCAGGTGCTTTTGAGAATACAAGCAGGCCTCTGTATTTTTCACATGTTGACCAGCAGTCTTTTTTGTTGGAAAAGGCAAAGGGGTCAAGTCTCTTTGGCCCAAAGGTCAAGAGACAGAGAAAACAGTGGGCCTTGCCTGTCTTGTTAACGATTTGGGGAGAGTTTACGCTTTTTTCAAGAGATATTGGGCCTTGATTAGGTCTCTTGCAGTTAAAAATATGGAGAGAAGCACACAAAGATCAGTCCATAGGGATTTACTCTACAGCCAGACTGGGAAGAGAAATACGAGGGGAGCATTTGTACAGAGAAGCTTTTTTTTCCTCTGCAGATTGTAAAACTTCCACTTTACAAAGAAGACACAGAAAAGGAAGCAGAAACCATGTCTTGGATAGTACATACTCACAGGTGAGCAGATTTGAACCAGGGACTTTCTGCATCTGAGGGATGACACGGGAGTGGGGAGGTGAGCGGAAGCGGTAAAACAGCTGTTTGTGTAACTGGGAGACAGTCTGTGCCAGACGGGTGTGCCAGCATCACTCTCAGAAAGGATCTGTTCCCTTCAGGCTCTCCATACCATTGTCTCCAGATCACAAACCAAGAGGCTCAGCCACTTATAGCCCCTTGTGCTCAAGGACTATTATTTCTATACCATATAAACTAATGTGAGTAAGAAATTACCTGATTAGGTACCCTGCTGCGCACTCCAGTCTGAGACGATAATCAAGAGTGGGCATCCTTCTTCTGCACAGCAGCTGTGGGATTACCATTTGCTGTTCAGAGATACAAAGCCGGTGCAATATAACAATACAACTGGGACAACATAACAGCCTAATTCAAAACCTCCTGAAGTCAGTAGAATGACTCTCATACATTTTAAGGACATTTTGCTCAACCTCAGAGGACCAGATTTTTCCAAAAATATTTAGATGCCTAATGAAATTTTCAAAAGTACCTTAATAGATTAAGCATCTAGTTGCCTTGAGATTTAGGCACCTGATTTTCCTTTCATTAGATTTTCTTTTGAAAGTGCGATGCCTGGGTGCCAGCCACATTTCTAGGGGTGCAAAGATCTCTGAAACTGGACTCTTAGCAATTAGCCAGAGAGCACGTGGTATGTCTGTAAGCAAACTCAAGAGCACCAGCTCTGTAGTCTGGTGGCTGTGTTTCTCTTTTTGAAGCTCACCTGGTCAGCCTTGAGCATTAATGAAATTTCAGTGCATGAGTATGTCTGGCTGACATTATTAAAAATAGCTGTAAGTAAAGATATCAAAAGTAACTCTTTGTCCTCTCCATCCCATGTCCTCTCTATCCCACCTATTAGGTTTTATGGAAGAAATAACACATATTTGTAATTATTACTCGTGGGGGAACAAATGAAAATTTTAAATCCACTTTAAATTTTGTCTTTAAAAGTCTGCATTAATTTATTTTTATCTCCTCTGGAGGTCTTTTTTTATTTTCCATAATAGCTGAAAACTTCTTGTGTATCATATTTATTTCCTCTTTATTAAATTTTTAAATTCCATCTTTAAAGCTCTGTGTCCTATACTCCCTCTTATGTTTCATGGAAATTTTTAGCATGAAAAAGAGGAGCAGAGAGAGTTAGGGTAAAGGATACTGCTTTATTTAACTTGGCCTCTGTATGGACCTACGTATTTGTTTACAATTTGCAAGGTTTCTGCTTTCAGCCAGGCAAAAAATGGTTGCTAAGCAGCATCATTGCTTTTTAAAAGGCATAGCCAGAGGGAGGGGGAGGGAGGGAGGAGAGAGACGAGACCACACGGC
>NW_010134351.1:37965-52275 GCF_000699245.1 Pterocles gutturalis | reverse complement strand
GCAGCGGCCCAGGCGTGGTTCTTGATAGGAAGCGCCCATATTGGGGGGGTTTCACCCCCGGGGCTGCCGCTGCGGGGTTCGGTCGTGCCAGCCCCGACGGAGAGGGCAGTTAGGGACGCATTGGGAAGCCCCGCCGGGGCTCGGGGCTGCCACTGCTCAAGCAGATGAGCTGGGGGGAAGTAAAGAGACAAAAAGTTTGTTTGCGTAAACAGAAGAGTGTATGGAGAAGTTGGGAGGCAAGTGAGGAGGGGGGTGGAAGATGTACTTTTGTGCAGAATATCATTAGGCAAAGAGGGAAAGGAATTAAGATGCAGGAATTTGTTTTTTTATAGCAGTACCATTTAAGTAGTGGTTGGACTGCATGAGTAAGAGTTGCCTCGAAGCGGGAAAGTCATACTTCTGCAGGCCAACAGACATGAAGATAAAGCTGTCAAAGAAACCCCACAGGTTCTGAAAACAGCCCTTATTTTTACTTTTTATCTTCAGATGCTAGCTAGTATGTAAACAGCCGACTTAAACATATACTGAGATCCACAAATGTACGTGGTCTTACATAGTTCTCTTAAATAAGCACTGTAATAAACACCCCTCTTTTTGCAACGTCAGATGGCTTGGCTGATGTAGAAGAATCCTTGAAACATTAGACCAGCAACTGGAGATGGGTAGTGGTGTCAGACATGTTGCTGTCAAAGCCAGATTTTCCAGAACTGTGTTTGAGAAGGCCGCTTCATTTTCAACAGCCCCTACTGTCCCAAAGTGTTCCTAGATTTTGACGGGTCATGTGCTTTCTTCCATCCTTGACAAAAGTTAACATTCTTTAAATATTTTGAGTGTTTTTTGGAGTGGGAGGAATGGCAAGAGTGCTGGTAATTAAAAATGTGTGTGTGTGCTTGCATACACACAGTACTGTGATGAACACAGGCTACCTCTGTCGCTGCTTGGTAGCATTTTTGATCCCACTGTATATTCACGTAAGCATAAATACAAAGAGGTACAAAGGAGTGGATAGCCAGTTGCTCATAATGAATCAGACTTCAGCTGGTACTACAGAGACTTCCATATCTGGAGTAAAAGGCCATAGTTGAATGATCACTTGAAGCCATACAGGAGAAGCAGCTGTGCCCTCCCCTTGCTTACTGCTGTTCAGTCTGACCCTTGCATCAGCCTCCCTTTTGAAGTGGTGCAATTGCTTGTGCTGCCACGTGGTGAGTTTGACTGGGGAATAGATTTACCTCAAAACTAACCCAACCCTTTTTACCTTCTGCTGTTCTCAAAAAAAAACCCCACCCCACCAACCAACCCTATCAAAGTTTGAGTTAGAGGTTGAAGAGGTGTTGAGGCTGCTTCCTTCAAAAACAGGGGCAATTTGCAAAACTCTGGCCAGTTACTGGTATGAAATTTAGAACAAATAGAATCATAGATAAAACAGATAATTCAGTAGTGTTTGGCAGCCTGTATGCTTAATAGCAAGGAATATTTTTCTTGTAGTTTGATCAGCACCAGGTCACTTCAGTCTCACACTGGCTGCTGGAATGTTGAATAGAAAACTCATATTCTCAGCAGTTGCAAATTTTGTGTTTGACACACAAATCATTACTTTTAAAAAAATCCTTCAGTTCATGTAAAAACCCATAATGAAAAAAATGTTTCAATTCCTCTGGAAACATCAGTTTCTATTCCTTCACAGGGATGATTTGCTTTACAATATCAAAGCTCATGCATTTGTACCTGCATCAACTACACAGTTCTGAGATGTGCCATTAAGGAAAAGAATCTGAGCAGCTGAAAGGTAGCAACCACAACAGGAAAAAAACCCTAAACCTAAGCTTGCATTTAACCTAGTTCAAGCAGTCTCTCTTTATGTGATAAGACTTCCTTCCTCTAAATAAAAAATTCCATGATCTCCTGTTTTATTTTCATAGTTGTCTAGTTCTTTCCCGCCATAGGTACCTATTCCAAATCACTTGTTTGAATTAAAGCTCTTCTTAGGAGAGTGGGTGTCACATTTCAGTTAGCGTCTCTAAGTTTTGTATGTTGATCATCTTTTGTCCTTCCCTGTATGGATCCTACGAATCCAGAAAAAACAAGGGCAAAGATCTTATGCACTACCATAGAAGAGGACTGCAAGCAATAGAAATCTGAGCTTTTCTCAGGCACTGAAGTGAGGAAGGTAGGCAGAAGCATGCTATTTCATTGTCTGAGGCTTTGAGTATTATCACACCACGCATTTAAATTTTATAAAGGACAAAGCTGCATCAGGATTTTAATAGGAGCTACTATGCAAGAACAGACTTTAGGGCAAGAAAATAATCTGGAAGTGGTCTCCATGGGGAGTAGAAACATATCAGTTAATCTCTGGGAGATGCGGGGGATTCTGGCTTTCAGATTCTGCTAAGCTCAGACTTGGATCGTCCTCCCAGGGAGAGGTAAGACACTGAAGATATTTTGCCTCAAGACAGTAGCTCATATTTTTCATTCCTTTGTCTCAGGTCAAAGCAAGATAATGCTTTCACTTGTGGCAGGAGACCCTTTCCTTTTTCTCTAGGCACAGCCATCACTACTTGGACCACAAATAACTGTGTCACCAGACTCGGTTGTGGGGGTTGATTTCACCTTTGCATAGGTGGTTGCACTCATATTGCATCCACACAGATGTTTTACATGCATTACACTGGAAAATGTGGTCACATTTGTTAGGAAGAGGGTGGCATATGGCACTGAAATAACAGTGCTGTATAAAATACTGTTAACCTGCCATCATATGAATTAGGTGGGCTTCACAAGCTGCACCGTTTTTTGATCTCACTTCTAACAAACCTCATTAAAATGTCATCCTATTGAAAGGGACACATCAGCTTAATAGGACTTATCTGTCTTTCCCCACCTTTCTTTATGGTCTGATGGTATCTAATGCTTTGCCTAGGTTTGAAGTAGTGCCTACTTACTCTTTGCAATTAAGGCAGAATTCATAGCAGAGGTAGTAAATTGCCATAGTCATACCCCCAAAATAATGAGTATAAAACAGGATTTGTTTGCTAATATTACTGTCAGAATAAAATTTGGGAGCTTGAACTTGCATTTTTCGAATACAGATAAAAGGCAGGAAAAAACAAAGCAAACTATTTATGGCAACAAACCCCACAATCTGACCCTCATCTAGAAGGTGTAGCAGTGTACTAGGTGTGAATTATAATGCAGTATCTTCTGGATTAAAATTAATACAATGTGAAAGAGTAAATGCATTCCAAAAGTATGAAATTCAGTTTGAAGTATTGCAACCATAGTACTGAGGTGTATAATTTGAATTTAGTGCACAAGAAAATATACAGAAGTTACTGTCCAAATTTACATGCAAAAAACCTCCAAGGAGTTAAAAAAAATCAATGCAATTTATATGAATAGCTAGTAGATGCAGAGAGTCTCTCACTCTTTGGACACCTGGATTCAATTCCTAGCGGATCAAAAAGGACAATTGTGTAATTTAGTAAGTCACTTAATATAGATGAGATTCAACTAAGGAGACTTAGTTGAGACTTAATGATGTTTTCAAAAGTGTGAAGAGGCCTTGATTGGAGAAGTGTAAATACATCCTGACAAAATAGAGTAAGGAAGCCTTAGTGGTAAATAGAACTGGTTGCTCTGTGCTTTAGTTGCAAATAAAAAGAACATCTCCTTAACCTCATTGGGATATTGAAAGGATGTTTTCATTGATGTTTGGAAAGCTGACGAAGACCGTGGGGAGAGAGACAAAGCGCTACAAGAAGTTTCCAGCTGGTGTGAGTTGTCCTAGCAGAGACACCAGAAGGATCGGCTGTACGAACCAGGGTTAAAGAGAGCTTTAATCAACAATTAAAAAGGGGAGAACTGAAATGAATGTCTATCATGTATTAAGACTTAACCTGACCTTTCAAACAACATCCGCTGAAGGGTGCTTTCACCATTACAGGCCCCTGGATGATGGAATCGTACAGGAATGCAAACATTTCCTACAATTTCCTCTGGCAGGCTTTTCTTTGAAGTTCTGATCCTGCAAGTGTAGTAGAAGATGCGATAACGACAATAAGAATACTTGTAAATCCTACGTATATTAGAGATATGGTGTCTGACTCACTGCTTAAAACTCTGTCTTTTCTGGATGTGTGTATGTTTACATAAAATTGCACTGGAAGAGTAAAGCATAATGGATCGATGGTATTACTGCCCTGAGTTTTATCTGTGGTCACTATACTAGCAGGAAATATTATGCCTGTGGTTTCTACATCCTGAGTAGAAATCTGGAATTCAATAAAATATGATCTCATTACAGCATACCTGTCTCCAACATGTGTTCTTATTTTAGTGTTTCTGTACATATGGATAGCTCAGATTTATCTTCTGAATGACAAAGATTATCCTGCTCACCGCAGAGTATGAGAAACCTTTTGCTGAGCTTTGAAATCTTACATGGAAACCTACTATCAAATACTGAATACAAGTTGTCACCCCGTTACAGTGGAACGTTGAGAAGCAGATCAGAATTTCAGATTGTGATATTTTGAGACAAAAAGGAAACTACTAGTAGAGTATGAACAAGGATCAGTCCCTGAGGGCCAGGGTTCTCCTGGGTTACATATGACACAAGCTAACTGTTCACAAAAAAAGAAAAAAAAAAAAAAGATATAAAGGCGATAGAGGTAGAGGATGAAATATGATATTTTACAAGATAGTATAGCAATAACAAACTTGTCAGCTTCACAGGTCACTGCTTTAAAACACACCAGGCCTAGAGGAGGTCACAGCATTGTATGTACCCTACCTGTCTCCTCCCCCAGACCTAGCAGTTTAAGGGTCACATATCTTTCTATTATTGTTATCAAATTAGGTCTGATTCGAATGCTACCCACCAAATAATCTACTCTAACAAGTCTTACCCTTCACTTATTTTTATAGATCATCCAGTGTCTCTTAGCCAAGAATCACTTTTAAATCTAGAAAGCTTTACTTTCTCTTTCCTGGCCCTTAATTAAATGCAAAAGGATTCTCTTGACTGAGCTGACAGCTGTCTTTTATCCTGCTTGGCAACACCTGATCCTTATTCCCAGAAGTCTGCTGATCTTCCCTGAAATACCTACTGTTAAAGTGATCAGACCTAAAAATATAGTTTGCTGCCTCTACTGGTTTGAAAGATCCATGTGTTCTCTCAAGACAGTTCACTTGCTCTTCCACCAGCATCCTGCATTTGTGCCTTGCCTTTTGCCCCATAGAGAACCAATCAGTGCAATTCAGAGGGGGGCCCAGGTTTGTGACCATGCCCATAAATGTTCTTCAGTGATCAGTAAAACTTGTTGCATCATCAAATGGAAATCACAAGGGATCACAATTGTGCATGTTGTACAACGTGCTGTACATCTGTAGTATTTTGTCCATCTCTCTGTATGATGTCTGCTGTCCTAGTGCAGCTGGGCAATTCCTGTCATGAGCCCTGGCACCCTTATAATTCAGGTGTGTGACGGATTCACGCTCCCATGTATTGTTGATATATGACTTCTGTGAAAAAGGAACTTTACTGGTGGTTGATTTACCCTGAGGTGTCTCCTCACCGCTCAGTGTGAGCCAAGGGTTGGCAAACTCCAAAGCATACTGGCACCTTTCCTTGTGTCCCATGAGTGATTTACTGGTTAAAAGGTGCCTACTCTGAACGTGGATATTTCAGATCCCCATCAATCATTCCAGGACCATGCAATGACACAGCTGCACACTGAGTGCTCATTTCCTGCACCCAAAGTCAGCACATACCAAAGGGAAGCATGAACATGGTGAAAGCCAGCTCATTATCTGGTAGGAGTGAAGAGAAACGTGTTAGCTGAAGCAACCCTGTCTCCCTCGTGGGTACAGCACTGTCTGCTGTGTTGACCCACTTTGTCCTATTTGATGGAGCAAAGACATCCTCAAGGCCTTGCTCCAGAGTCACAACCTTGCTAAAAGGAGTAGCAAGATGAGGAGGAAGCAACATTTGTCCAGTACTGCAGAGCAGCTGAAGGCTGTGTTAAGACATGGTCCCTTATTTGGAGCTTTGGTGCTGCAGAAAGGTATGTATGCGACAGGTGAGTCAGAAACTGTAAAGCCTGTGCTGTCAGAGCTGTGAAAGGTTCTGGGCTATGGTGTGCTTGAGCTAGTAAATGGTATGGACTTGCCCTGCTGCTAGATCGGACAGGATGTTTTACAGGGGAAGGAGAGGAGGTTGTGGAAGATTTTTGGTGTTGGTCATTCTGCAGTAAATGAAAGGGAAGTAACGTAAGATGTAGGATGAAGCGGGAACGGGGGGCTGAGAATAGGAGATGGCTATTTAAACAGGGAAGGGGAAAAAGAGCAAAACAATTCTAAAGAGCATATAGGGAGGAGCAGCTGTATCTTGGAAATGAGCATATAGTTAATCCTATACAAGAATTTTTTGTCAATATTTAGTGAATCACAGGAAATTGGAAAGTCTGATGTGTTAACAGTGATAAGGCATAGAGATGCTCTAAGCATTTGTAGAAATCTGCCAATATTTTCTTTTTTAGAACCACTTGATGCAAGATTAACGAAACAAACAACTATTCAGTGTCTCATTAAATCCATTACAACCAGATAAAATTTCCAATAGCTTCAGATAAATGTTTGCGGTAAGAGGCAAGTTTTCAGCTCATGAGTGGACCTACAAGTTAATAGAGTCTTTGGTATTACATCACCACAGACAGTAGAAAGGATTAAACGAGTTGTCAGGATTATATTCCTCTTCTACTGATTCACTTTCAGCAAAACTGAAACTTTGTCCGGCTTCAAAGAATCTATTTTAAAAATCACAGTTTTCAGGAAGGAATTACGTTATTTTGCCTGCTTCACCAGAATGAATGCTCTGCTGCTGCACACAAATGAGCTGCTTGCCCTAGTTGAACAAAAGCTACGATGAGGGCTTTGATCAGTGTTGACAGTGTTCCTGCAGTATTTCAGTGTCTCATTCCTTTGTGCTTTCTAGAACCACTACTAATGACGTTGGTTAAGAGAGAGTGTAAATTGCAATAAGATGGCCATCTCCAGAGAGTGCTGAATCGGTCTGTTGCAAGGATTCTTTAATTATTAATTTCATTGCTGCAGATTTTTTTGGTTTAATAGCATCTCAGGACAAAGAGATCCTTTATGAGCTCCTTAAAGCACCACTCATCTATATTACGAAATTTATCCAGTTTAATCCACAGAAACCCCCTTTACGTTAGTGACACACCAATGCTCTTGTTTAAAGGGTTAAATTCCACACTGGGTTTATTTTTCTTTGGAGACAAGCAGGAAATCTGTCACTAATTTCCTTCCAGCCAGCTCTGACTGCCTTTTCTCAGTTCTCTTAATCCTCTGCACATTTATTCTTCTCCATTTTATCTTCTGAAGACAGCCCCAGCTCTCTTAACTTTGTTCTTGTGGTTCTTTCAAGGTGTTCTTCATCCTTCTCACATGGCTCCAAGCTGGCACTTGGCAGAAGAAGCAGGTTGCCTGCTCTCCCTGCAATACATCCAGTGGATCTGAGGTGCTCACCCACCTCTTGTACATCTATTTCTTCACTTACCACACCCCCTCTTTCCTGCCCAGTCATCTTTATTTTTACCTATCTCTGCATTGCGTGTGGTGTGTCCAAAACTTTGCTTCCCCTCTTAACACCTAAACCCTTTCTCTTAATACCTTTCCACTTGCTGTACAAGAAACCTCTCTAATCCTCCTTGTCAAGTCATCGGCTTCTCATTAAATCATGTACCTTCGGGAGCTGCGTATTTGCAATTCAGCATTTCCTGTCTGTTGCCACTGCCAGGAGTTGCAGTCCTGTTGCTGCAATGTTCTCATCACCTTGTATCTCATCACTTACCAACAAAGCCAGACTGCTCCCATGTCTTGTGACATTTCCGCACCTTCACTTCTTTCTGCTTCTTACTCAGGTTCAGCTTTATGGCTCAGCAGAACTCTGTCCTGGCTTAATTCACTTTTCTCATTTTATTCTTTACCACGTTCATGGTTCCATATCCTTATGCATCTTCTTTCCAACTGTTTCTCTGCCTTGTGCTTTTTTTATGTCACTTTGTGCTTCAAGCGTCTCACGTAGAAAGCCCTGCTCTTCCCTAAATCCCCTGGAGTCTTCTTGTATCCACCTTAACAGTTGTCTCTCAGCCACTGTCCCAGAAAGTGTATTTTTTCCAAGTTAGAAAACTCTTCAAAGTGTGGCTTTTATACTGCCAAAAAGCAGAAGCTTTTCCACCTCCACTTAGAGAGTGCACTTGAGAGAGAGATATTTTTGCAGATGTAAAGCCATGTTCTACGCTGTCCTCTGGGACTCAGAGGTTGGGCATCTAAAGACTGACAGACTCCATATAAGGTCACTTTTAAACATTTTGGCAAATGGTTTAAACTCTTCCCTGTCTTATTTAGGTGCAATTCTAAAGTATTTGGAGGACCTGTTCCTACTTAATACAAGGCTAAAATTGCTGTAAACCTTAGGTATTGGTCCTCCCTAAAGAAAGGAAAAAAAAGTTTTATTCAGTGACAAGCCTTTGAAAAATGGTTATGTACTTTTAAGCATGGAATGACAATTGCAAAAAATACCTAATTTAAGGGAGTGTGTGCAAAGCAAATATATTAGGAGTAGGCATGAGAAAATGTTAAGCTTCCCTTTCTCTCTTTTATGTTTCTCCTTTACCAGTGCTGTGGAGATGGAAAATAACTCCCCTCTCAATGATGTCATCAACATTAGGGGCACACTGTCAGCTTAATTTGTTTTCTGACTTCAGCAGGGGAAATAGAATCTGACTGCTGACTCACTTGTTAGGTCTGAAGTAAAGTGGTTATTTATTTATAAATAAAGTTTATTTCATCTATTTGGCCATGAGTTTGCGGCTTTAAATATCCATCCCCTTTGTAGCAGGTACAGGTACTCCTGTTCATGAAGGAAAAAGGAAATGAAGAGTCTGAAATAGCTCTGCACTCTGTCATCGTAGAGAAGATGTTGTCTAAAGCAGGAATACATAGGCTTTTTTCAGAGTTGTCCTACTGAATAGTTTTCTTCTTTCATACTAGTCCACAGTGGCGGTCTCGTTGTTGGCTGTCTGGGTGGTTGAATTGTTACCTTAACCTCAGTCTCAGCAGCTGACGCAGTAGTGGTGGTGTCAGTAAGCGATGGTTTGGCTGCAGATCCATTGTTCAGATGCTTTTATTTTTCTTTCTTGGCCTGCCCCCTAATGTCTCTGCAAGCTGAAGTGAAGAAGTCTTGTGGAAAATCAGTGTGCAAATGGACCCTCTTCTGTCCTGTTCATTATCCTTTGTTTTCCATGTGCCTGTGAGGTTGGGCAAAATTTGTCCACAAAGAATATTCTTGATGCCTGTATGACATATTTTATGCACATAAAAGAAAAAAAAAGTTGCAGTTTAGCTTGGACTGGCAAAGTAACAGCAAATGGAGACTTTTGGTGACAGCATACTTTTTTTTTGGCTCTTCTTCTGTACTTAAGTACCCGAGGGCCAGATCCTTTGCTGGCAGAAGATAAGAGGGGCTCTAGCTTTTTTAACCACTTTGCATCTTCTGGGGATTTAAAGCTTTGACTGCCACTGACTCACCTAAGCAAAGTGGAGTTGTGTCCATAATCAAAATATAAGGCATATTTGAATGCAATGAATGGCTTTAAATATTTAGGGCAAGAAAAAACACACAGAAGAAATAATAAGAAGAAAAAGGATACAGATTGTTCCAGTCATGTGGTTTTCCTCAGGATGTTTAATTAGCATTGCCTTAGTTTCAATTTATTCTTCTGTAATCCTTAGAAGTTATTTAATATCAGATCTAATCTTATTTTCTGCCTTTAGCTTGTTTGTTTTTGGTTCCTCCTTCTAGAGTCTAGGTTGGGAGCTACTCCTTGCTGATTTTTCACTCTTTTGTTAGGATGCAGGAGAAAAACATGCTGGCATATTTCTAAATTCTCATGGACTCAATGAATAATTTTTTAATTTGTCACACTTTTAATTGTGTGCGGTTATTTTAATGATAGAACTGTGTATTTCTGTAGGAAAACCCAAACAATTCTAGAAGTTGATGTCATAACAACATTAACAATACTCTCTTATAACTCTTCCCCCAGGGATTAATTAAAACTGTAGAATGTATCTTCTTATAAACAAACTGTGAAAACTAATGGCAACATTTCATTTAAATATGAGGTACATGGCAAAGTAATGTACTAGTACATTAAAACCATGAATACAATTCTTTTCCCATTGAAACTATAGGCATAATTCAAATAAATACCTATAGGAGAAGAACTCAGTCTAACTTTTAACTTTCATTTTAAAATGGCAAAATTCATGCAGATGTAGAGGATTGCTGCCTAGCACCCTTCGACTTAGGAGCTGTCAAAACAGCTGCCTGGTCTAACACCGTGCACTTAAAAGACATTGTCTCTGTACTCAGCATCAGGTGCTGGCTCTGTGGGCCATTTTTAGGATAGTGTGGAGAAGACTTTCATCCTAATGCTGCAGACCAGGGTAGTCTAATTTAATCCTGCTTTAGGAATCCCCCTAGGTTCAGGATAGGATGAATGCCAGATGGGGAAATTTTACAGTGACTGGCTTAGATATTCATGTCTCTGGCTTAAATGGACCACATCAATACACAGTTTCTGTGAAAACATCCAAGTATTTATTTTCCAGCCTGTAAAGATTAATGAAGATTAATGAATAATCCCTTTTGCTCATGGTCTGGTAAAGGACTTGAATTTAGAGAAACAAAATTTCCATGCTTCAAGGGTTCTATGTCATAAACAAAACTAGGAGAGACTTCATCTTCTGTCCCACAGTGGCATCTAAATGTTCATGCTTTAGCCTTAGTTTTTAACTCTGCATACAGTTTGGTGAACTCTTCACAGAAACTGCTCTGCATCCTATAAAACATCTTATATTCATGGCTTTCAAAAGGCAAAGACCACGGAAAGCTTATGGAAGCTGTCTGATGAAGAACCAAATAAACTTTAAGTAGTGTAGGGGCGCTTTGTGCTGAAGTAGAATTTTAGCTATGATACTAACTTTAGGCTTTGTAATTATAAGGTTGATAAAGGATCCTGGGAAAGAAGAAAAGCAACCAGATGTGCAGAGGCATCCAATTATACAGGACGTGAGAAAGATAAGGAGAAACTGAGAGAAATTAATTAGCACAACTAAGTTATTTTAGAGGTTGTGTTGACATAGCTTTGAAAGTTACGTTCCCAGGATTGAAAGTAGCCAACAGTGATTTTGTTGTTAAGAATTTAGAATTATTGTATCCGATCAGTAGCTGCCAAATCTGAAAGAGCTCTGTATAAAAGCATGTGTGCAACACACAATAAATGGCTTTCACTTTCATCATAATTGGCTTGTCTGGGTGGTGTCCAAGAACTTCGTGCGCTGTCTGCAAAGAGCCCCTTGTGCTGACTACAAAGAACTCCGCCGGTTGACTACAAGTAGAAATCTCAGGATTTGGCCCAGAGAAAGTTCAAGTAAATCATTCTTCACTGGTACTACTGGTAGTTACTGAGCTTGGTAAACAAGCTGAAGGAGATTTCAACTAAAACAATATCTGGAAAGTGAAAAATTATAGAAATAATAAGTAAACAGCATTACAAGAATTAGGAGCTCAGCCTTCTTGATGGCTAAATTGTTCAAAAACATAAGCATTAGTACTTTGTCTACCATAATATTGATCTATTTTGTAATTGGTAATGTTTAAAAAATTGTAATAACTGGATTGAATTTCATACCTTCATACGGGTGTGCTCAAACTCACTGAATTTCTACATCTAAAGGCTGGAGGACCATAAAGGCCACCTAAGCCTTTATTTGAATACTGTGTGCATTACCTAAATTCTCATACAAAATACAATGTAAGTGAAGAAACTATGGAAGGAAAATTCTTCTTGTCTTATGCACTGTGTAATTTTGCTTTACAAAACAAGGTAAAGCCCAAGTTTTCTAATAGTAATGTCTCAGATTAGGCCCTGAAATAAGTTATGTATTTGTTTCATTCACTGGTTCCTGGAACATCTACTCGTTTGTCTTGCTGCTTCTCTCTCATGTGTTGACCATTTGTATGAGCAATATTCAAAATAGTACCTGGGCAGCAGCTGACCTGCATGATTTATACTTGTCAGCAAAGAAAAAGAAATACAAAACCCAAGTTCAGCAAAAGGTAGTTTAGCTTGACTTTTTAGCTGGAGGAAGAAGCTAATACTGGTGTTAATTACATGTCTGTAAAAATGCAAATCTTCATTACAGCTATTGTTCCCAATTCAAAACCAGTTAGATTTACTGTCTAACACAATTCCTAGCTGCAATTCTTAAGCACCAGCAACTGCCTCCATACAAAAGACTGCAATCAAGGACTTGCCAAAGTTAAATAGATGCATGCATCGACATGCTTATTATAGCACTTATGATGTAATAAGTGCCAGGTGGATGCATGGACTATGACAATAAAAAATGCAGAGCTATCCCAGCTTTATGTGTTTGTATTGTTTTGTAAAAGATATCTAATGCCCTTTTTTTTCAGAGGCATTGAGACAATATACTTTCAAAGAAGTTTCTCTAGGATGGAGAAGCATGGTTAATTAAGGTTGAAAAGTGTTGCACACTTTTACTTTAGCACATTTTGATGGCAATGCAGCTAAACATCACTGTTTGAAAATTGTAAAGTAGAATGGGGCAATTATCATGGACAATTTTGTTATATTGAGATATGTGCTGTTAACTCTAATGGTCTTTAAAACCTGGAAACAATAGAAAGATGGGTATACATGTAGCTTATGTGTGGTTGTATATTGGGTCACTCCCTGAAGATGAACTTGCAAATTTGAGGAAGAAATGTTAGTCACTTGAAATCAAGCTTAGCATTGTATCTGGAAGAGGAATTTCTGCACTCAGATGGTACTTTCTCAAGTCGGACAACAAATGGTTGCATTTCTCGTTGGCAAGATTCTACCAAGCTTCCCAACCTCCTAGGGAGCCACTGGAAGGGCCCATGTCTCAGGCTGCTGCTCACACACACACACCTTTCTCAACACCCTAAATTCCTTGTCACTAGGGGAAGGCAGATGTGAGGAAGAGAGAACATAGCTGACAGAAGTCTGTTCTCTTGCATGAGATCAGTGTTGTACAAAACAATTATCCAGTCACTTTAAGGAATCCTTCGGCTCACTGCCACCCAGCTCTGCCCCTAATTTTGGACACTTCTTGTCCAGAAAGCAAGAGTGCACCTCCATTCCACTCTCACCCATGCATTGGAATTCACGGCAGGAGATACCCATCTGCCCTCCAGCCCAACACATCTTAGACACAGCCTAGCGTGCCTGGACAGACTTCACCACAGCCTCAGAGATGAGGGGTGCAAGAGGGATCCGACCAAATCAAGTGAGAGCTGATCCTTGCAGGAAGAGGCAGAGGGGTGGCTGCACCTGAATATGATGCATCTTTCAGAGTATTGCATGGGAGGCCTCTGTTTGCGGGCTGACGGGGTGGGCAGTCAGCAGCGTGATGGTGAACCTTCAGTCCTTGGGCAGAAATGTTAAAAACCCAAACAACCCTCAAACCAAACAAACTAAAAAAGTGACTCCCAGTGCTTCAAAGTGACAAAATACCTGCAATGATAAGAGCAGGAGGGTGGTGGTCAAAGCAAAGGCTGGGAGTGGGCCTGAGAGCACAACTTGGAGGAGGGCCATCTGGGCAAACTACAACAACCATGAAGCCGCTCAGATAAGCAGGTTCAGAGAAAGTCATAGTGGCTGCCTATGGACTAGATGGATAGACCTAGACCTATCTTGTTCACCTGCCTTGTCATATCAGACATCACTGCTGGGCTCCTAAGCCTGGGATTTTCACGGAGGAAAATGGTCAATCAAATTCTATCCATTATTTTCTTTTAGATAGTGACAGCAGCTTTTCCATAGTGTGGGCTTGTCCCACGTCTGTCCTGGCTTTGCCCATTTCAAACAGTGAGAAAGAGCACAGTGGTGTAGTCAAAGGCCGTTTCCCCACCATTGCTCTAGCCCTGCTTGACCTACCCATGCCTATACTGGGGAACCATCTGAGAAATGATCTTGGAAGAAAAGGCCTGTGCTCAGATCATAAAGAAATTCCTGTAAACCTTTTCCTCTTTAAAGTTTCTGAATGAGAAAAGCCATGGTAGTGAGTATTTATTGTTTGTTTGATGTCTAGGAGAAAGCGTTTTCCTCAGCAGCTCCCCTTACCCCACCTGCAGCCATGGCCCAAACTGTCCCATAGTTTGTGCTTCCAGGG
>NW_010134351.1:0-37934 GCF_000699245.1 Pterocles gutturalis | reverse complement strand
AGCGTTTCAGCAAACTTTGAAGCTTTCTCAGGCCTAGGTCTGTCCAGCCATTTGTTCTAGGACCAGGAAGGGGAACAGTAGTCTAGTCCTTATCTTCTTCCTAATATCCCTTACAAGCCCCATTGCTCTCTTCCAGTTCATCCTTCTCTATCCCAATTTATCATCTGGAGTAACTTAGTCTAAATGGTACCTGTGAAAATACACCTTGTGTATCTCTTCGATGTTGGGTAATTCAAGGCGGAGGGGGTAAGTGTTTACATACAGTGGGTAAGCCTGACTGACAGTGTGGGAGCTTTGGTTTTTGCTTGTTTGGGTTGGCCAAGGATGATGTAAGCTCAGAGAGAACTGGGGAGACAATGGACAGAAATGGGACTTATAGGGCTGGCGTGTGACGGAGAAGTGGTCCCAAGGTCCTAGTCGAGGACTGGATATTTACATGGGAATATGGTGCATGCGTCCCAGAGTCTTCATGACCTTTGGTTTTAGACATCAAGCTAGTACTAGGGATTTACTGGAGATAGATGGGATGAATCACAGAGCAAGATTTATCTGCCTAGATTACCTTAGACAGCTACTTTAAAGTTGATGAGCCTGGCCACTAATGTTTAGAGGGCTAAGCCTGTATGAATGAAACAATTCCCTGCAGAAATATCCTGGGGAAAGTTTTGTGGGAGTGCCAGGTGGGAATGATAGAGGCAGTAAAGTGCTTTGGGGTGTATTAACTGATCAGAATCTGACTATGAGCCACTAACGAGAAGCTTCCTTGAAGCACAGTGCTTAGATGTGTTGACTGAGGTAATTGTAGAAAAAAATGAGACACATTCATGCAGGTGTGTGTCTCTGCCAAAACATTATCTGCAGTGTTGTATGCACTTCTGAGCATCAATGATTGAGGGAGAGGGGAATTCAGACTGGAACAGATGCAGAGAAGTGATGACGGTAATGAAAAGTGTTTCAGAGAAGACAGCTTGCTCAGCTTAGAAAAGCAAAGGCTGAAAGAGGTCATGGTTACTCTCGGTGAATGCAAAACAGGTAAAACACCTGGAAGGGAGGGAGCCCCTTATGCTAAAGAGCAATACTGGCACAGGAATGAATGAACATAAATTATCCATGAATAAATACAGATTGAAGGCTAGAATGGTTTATAACCATCAGAGCAATAAAGTTTTGGTTGTTTTAAAACAATTGAAATAAGCGAGGACAGAATCTACATGGTTTTAAAACTGAACTTGTCAAGATTATAAAAAGGAAGATGCAGGTTTTTTGCCTGTAATAGGAGATGATAGATAGAACCTGATACACCAGGAAATTCCATCCAGTCCATTGCTCTTGGGTCAGTCCCTAACCTTTCTACTTGGGCAGACATAGCCATTGTCAATAACAGATGAAACTAAAGCTAAACTAAAATTGAAATATTAGCAGCTTGCTGGGAGAGGGTGGATAATTATTTAGAATATAATGTGCCCCTGTAGATAGCAGAATCATGTTCCTGCTGGCAGCATTCAGGCATTTAGGCAATGTGCAAACCTGATTAGATAAAGACAGCTAGGGAAAGGTAGGGAATAAAAAATAATGCCTTGTAAACAGAGATTACATTACAGAGGTGGCATGGCAAACAGTATTCACCAAGACCCTTGAAAGCAAAGGAGTTAAGACATTAGGGAAAAAGTATTTTCATTTCTACATGTTCCTTAAAACTCAAAATAATCAATGACTGCTGACTTTTGCTCTATTTCAACCAAGACAGCAAAGCTCTGAAAGAAAACCTTACTGGTGTCTGATCCCCATGACTGGAATAGGATATATTGGACTAGATGGGCCAAATTTGTCCATTTCTAAATTTCTAGGACAGTTATTTCTGAGAACTAATGGCATTCCTATACCATCTTCACTTCAGGAACACGGATCTCATTTTATGTTCTCTGATGCTAAAATTAGAGTTTCTGGCAGTGAAAATCTGCAGAGTGTGATCCTTAAGCATCAAAAAGAATGGTAGAGAAAGGGAAGAATATAGATGTTAACATTAAAACCTACACTCTCCACCTTTATTGTTTGACCCCACAGACTAAAACTACTTAAAACACACATGTACCACACTCAGCAAATCTGCAGGCTTAGTAGAGGGATGTCTTTTTTTTCCTGTGGAAAAAGGAGTCTTAAAGTCTTTCAGATGAGAAGAGCCTCATCAAGTTCTACATTTTTGGATATGAATTTCAGCAGTGAAGATTCCAGATGCTATAAAAACATTAATGTAGCGCAACTTAGTATTAAGGCCATGCCTCACTGGTGCAGACTGTACTGGTTTAGCCACCCAGCCTGACAAACTGCTGCCAGTGCCAAGACAATATATCTTTTTTCCCCATAATTATACCATTTTTATCCCAGAGTGAGATTTGTCAGACATGCTATTGTTGTCAGGGACATAAGACTCCATTGCCACTATGCTGAAAACTCTTCCCTGCCTCCACAATGCATTCAAATGGATCTCAGCTTTTACTAAACAGTGGTTTTGTAATCACAGATTGAACAAAGTGTAGTTGAGCTTAAAAGAAGTGTCATAGTACAGACATAGTAATTTTCTTATTTAACTCTAAAACAATGAAAAAAATCTCTGTACAATACTTTTTACTTTTTTTTAACCACCAGCATTCCCTCCCAAGATCCAGATGTTGTATCAAAATTTTAAAAAAGAAGTCTTTGACTGGAGCAGGGTAAGACATATGGGTGTCATGCCAGAAAAGAATGAAAAATGGAAACAAACTGGAAAGCTGTATTGCATGTAAACCATATTCCAATTGCATCAGCAATTGATATGCAGTAATTTGATTTGATGTTCCTGTTATTTTCACAAAGGAGTTCAAAGGTCCAGATTTTTTAACAAGTATTATTTTCATTGTATTAAATCTCACTGTAATTGATAGAAAGGCTCTTACTAATCTGAAAAACAGAAGACCAGCTATCCTCTTCAATGTAAACTATTATGAAAAGTCTTATGAAGTTTAACAGCATCCATGGCTGGCAATGCCTGGTGGTATGGACAGGCACTGCTTCCTCATGGCAGAAAGGTGTTTGCTCTTAGAACTAGCACAAGCTTCCAATGAGCAGAAGGCTTCTGCTTGCAGGCTCTTATCCTCAGGGTGGGGGTTCAACCACCCAGATGCCTGCTGGGAGGGCAACACAGCATCTGGCAGGAAACCCAGGAGGCTTCCGGTCTGCGTAGGCGACGGGTCCTCATGGAAGTGCCGGATGAGTTGGACAGGGTCAAGGATTGACCCAACCTGCTGCTCACAAGCAGAGAAGAGCTGGTGGCAGCTCTGGTCACACAGGGCAGCCCTGGCTTTAACAACCACAAGATGCTGGACTTTGGGGTCCAGAGCAAGGCTAGAAGGTGAGCAGAGGACCCTGAGCTTCAGGGGAGCAAAGAGAGGACTGTTCAGGGACATGCCTGGCATGATCCCCTGGGGAGCTGCTGTGAAGGGGAAGGGTGCCCAGGAGAACTGGCTGGTTTCTAGAAGCAACTTACCAAGAGCTCAGGAATGAATTATCTTGTCATGTGGGAAGACTGGGAATTTCAGAAGGTCTGCATGGCTGGATGGGGAAGCTTCTCATTGAACTAGCACACAAGAAGAGAGTGGAGAAGAGGTAGAAACAAGGACTGGTAGTATAAAGCAGTGTTAGGTACTTAGTACCAAAATCAGGAAGACCAAAGCCCACCTGGAGCTGAGGTGCACTGATGGGAACAAGACAGACTTTGTGGGAATGCTAATTTCAAACTAAGTTCAGGAAAAGTGCAAGCCCATCAACAGGTGGAGAAGAAACCCTAGTTACAATGGAGCAAAAAAGGCTTAAGTATTCAATAACTTTTTTGGCCTCAGTCTACACAAACAAAGGCTGCTCTGGTAGTGGCATGATTTGGGATGGAGAGGGGCAGCCCTGCCTCAGTGAAGAGGGGATAAACAAATTAGAGACTTGAAAGAAGTTGGATGTACTCAAAACCATGGAGTTGGGTTTACCTGAAGATGCTGAAGGAGCTGGCCAATGTGATTGTGGGATAAGTATATGGGGAAAACATTTTTAAATGGAGCATTTTTAAATAGCAAGGGACCTGTGAAGAAGCAAATGGAACATGCATATGAACAATTTTAGCTGTAGCTGGGCTACATTAGCTGCACTGGCTATTATAATGAAAGAAATTCCCACAACTGAGTGGGCCATGGGATTTGATTCTCATATTTCTTGTCCTACTTTTATGTTGGTAAGACATTTTGTACAGCAGCCTTCGTTTTTAAGACCTGGAATTTGGTGTATCGCATTTCTGGAACAAAAATGATAGTTTTGCTGAATTTATTGCTGAGGGAAGAGTGAAAAGTCTAACATTAGGTGAAATGGTACTTTTAGAAGTTGGACTTCACACAAACTTTCACAGTTGCCCTGAGTGAGATAAGCTGGTACTCTGATGAAATACTCATTTGACATCTGGGGAGGAACCGCTGTGCGGAAGTGAGCTCTTACCACCAGTGGGCCACATCCCAAAGTTTCTGCTTAGTTTTAGCTCTGCCAAATGCTCATTTGACTCAGTTGGATTTCTCTTCAGAACTTAGATATGCACAAGGACTGCAAGTCACGACCAAAGTGATCTTCCTCCCCTCCCCCCCCAAAAAAAAGTTACATACCATTCAGTTTGTGAGTTGTCACTTGTGTATCTTAATTTCCAGAGTCTGCCATCCGGTCTGCCTAAGACTGCTATCACAGTCATCCCGGCTAATCTTTCTCTGTGTTTGTTAATACCCAGCTACCAGCCTTGCTATATGTGCTTCCCAAGTACTGCCATGGCAAGAGAGAGTGCAGACTGGTGAAACGGGGGGTAACTACCTGTCTCACACTGTCACTTTTCTCCTAGTTGGGTGACAGGTTTGGCTGTCTCTTCTCTGCTATTTCCCCAGAATGTGTGGAAACATAATCTCTTGGAGTAACTCTCTCAAGTTAAGGTAGATTTAGCCAGAGGGTTCAAAAGTGAAGGTGGGCAGACAGACAATGTGGTCAGATAAGCCCGATCTCATTCAGAAACCAAGCTAAACTTATAGTGAATCTAAGAAGGAAGAGAAAAAAGGAAGCTAAGGCTGGAAGTGAGAGATAACAACTGAGTCTCATTTTCCCTTTCATTTGCATCACTGGGAATTCTGCTAATTGTTTTGAATATGAACTGAACTGGACCCTAATTCAGATATGTATATTTCAAAGAAACACATTTAATTTAGGAGGTGAATAGTGAAGTTATAATATAAAAAGAAGAAAAAGGTGACATTATAAAAGAAGCAAAGATGCTTGTTCTTTTTTTAAACATTTCTGTTTGATATTAATATCTATTGACACACTAATAACTGCTTTGAGGATCAATTAAAGGAAAAATTAGTGGCTTTGGGGCAAGTTGAAGATATAAAACAATTTTTTTGATACACTGGAAGAAATAGAGAAACAAAGAGAAATGTTTTATTACCAGTTAAGAAACAGTGAAATTGACTCATTTAAGAGTGAATGCATAAACTCAGCATTACTATTTTCAGTCTTGCTGTGCTTAGGCAATTTATATGTTCTTTAAATGAATATAAGTGCTTTTAATGAATATACAGGTGATACAGTGTCAATGTATATACTGTTTCACCTGGGTTACCAGCTATACATTCTGAATGCCTATAATCAAATGTAGTTATGACAGAGTTTTAGTCTCCTAATTTTTTAAGCCTAAAATTATATTAGGATGTTTTCTAGCAACATCATCCATGTTAACAAACTTTCAACCTTCTTCCTTCAGATTCAGCACAGGATGAGCACTTGCTTTGTTAGTCTGACTACACAGTTTCGTAATCATTGAGAACTGGTGGTATAAGTCCTTATGGACTTCATTCGTCAGGGTATGAGCTAAGCAGAGGTTAAAGCTTTCATCCGGGCAAGAACTTAAGCGTATGTTTAAGGTTATTTGAATTCTGCTGGACAAACACGTCCTTCCTCTGAGTCGTGCCAAGGGTTGCTGTGATTCACCACACATATTTATGCACAAGGGAAAACAGGCAAAGAGAAAAGGGGAGAAGCTTTACTGAGACAAACTCATCCTCCTAGGAATCTGCAAATGGCTCTGGGCACCTGTGATGTGCAATTTCCAGATGTTTGGAGGTGAACCAGGAAGGAGAAATTACTCTGCAACTTAATTCCTCAAGGATGCAGAGAACAGGCAGGCTTGTTAAATAAGAATCCATGGGAGTTTTCTACTTCAGGGTTATTGTGCTTGAATTCGCAGGCTGTAATTTAAAAAAAAAAATCAGACTTTGCATCCTCTGACAGAAGGGTGTCTACTACTTGACAACCTTCTGTGCTCCTGCTTCTTTCTTCCTCCTGTCTTCTTCCCAAAATGGGTCTTCTATGTTATTCTCTCCATGTGTCTTTGTTAGAGGCTCAGCATCTTCTCACAACATAATTTATGGCTTAGTTCCTGACCACACTGACCTCAGGTATTCAGAGCTGCAAACTGGTTTGCCCTGGACAATAGCCGAGGATGTCCAAGAGTGACACACGATAGTGGCCGGTCAGGCTTTGTTGTCGCTGGTCAGGCTTTGTTGTCCCTGGTCACCCTGTGCTCGATGCAAGGACTGTCCTCTCCTCTCACAGTTTCTATGTCAACTGGGAGGCCAAACACAGAAGAGGAGGCAAAAGAGACCCACATGCAAAATGATGTTTTCAGCCTGACCTCTATATGCAGATGCCTGATCAAATTTAAAAGCGAAATAGAGAGACATTTCACAGAGGTCTGCGGTGGTCGAGCTATTTGTTGGGCTGCTATACACCACACAACTTTCAGTTGTGCATTGGCATAAACATCAATGTTAACAGTCAAGATTACGTACAGGCAGAGACCACATCCACATGTCCAATTCCAGCTTGAGACACCTAGGCTTCAGAAAAGGGAAAGCCTTCCTTGTCTTGCTTCTTTCCAAGATATTAACTTGTCTGCTTTTAATAAGCTCCCTGTTTATTGCAAGGCAGTGTCTCAAGCTTCAGCAGTTTGTTGCTGCTCTTTTTCTACTTCCCAGTTTCAGAAGAGATCACCACATTGGGTTTGAACTTCCCTTCCAGCAGATGGTTGTCTCAGTTTCCCATTAAGCTACTCCAGCCTTGTCAGGCCTGATAACACTTTCTCTTCCTAAAGGCACTTGTGCAGAAAAGCCTTTGGCCTTTGTGGTTCCCTTCTGGGGCCACTACAGCCCCTCAGGGGAGGCAGCATGTTTGGGAGTGCAAGAGAATGAAGCTCATCCTTAGAAACGTATCTCAACCCAAATACAAAGTTTCTTAATCCTGATAATCATTCCTGGAATGAAATATCCCCATCTCTGACCTGTACTTAACAGTTACTGTGAGCTTAGTCTTCATTTGTTCTTTATCCATTTTACATTTCAAATTTGTTGGGAATTACAGAGGTTTGATGTAGAACATAGCTACAGGAGTCTTTTTATAGATTTCAAAGAGCTCTTTATTATTTGACAGTCCTCATTCAGTAGGAGGTAGACATTTCTGGCTCACAAACTGGTAACATTATTTTGTTTTTCTCTCATAAGTAACATTTAGCTAGTGTTTCTAATAATACTGCAGCTAAACAGATTCTAAATATGACAAAGTGTTGAAAACACTGATGTGCAGGGGAAGTTGTATATAATTGAATAACATCTTAACTTCTTATGCCCAACACTTTAATCTAATCCATCCATTCAAAGCCTAGACATTTCTTGGTCTTTCAGCTGCATTTATCTGATAAATGAGCTTTTAAAAATAGAGATGGGACTAAATTCAAAAGGAGTATTCAAACCTCTAAGTACTGGGAAGGCATAGATAAACTGGAGCTTATATTAGAAGCAGCTGCTGTGCGAACAGTCTACAAAACCAAAAATAGGCCTGAAGTTGAATCATTTATTGAAATATCGTACTATTCGGTTATGGTGTAATCTGGTTCTCCATGTGTTATTCTACCAAACAAAACCCAGTTCCAATTTAAGATCAGTGTCATTATCTTCTGGAAGGCATATGATGTTACTTGCACAGGCTGACAAGCTACACACGTGTGCTAGGAACCAGCTGTGGCTTTGACAGCGGGTCCTAACTGATTGCCTCCAGCAAGATGAACATGGTCCTGGAGTTTGATCAACTACTTTTTAAGATAAGGGACAAATGGAAGAGAGCTATGCACTGTGGAAATCCAGGAGATTAACAGGAAGAAGATTAACACTGTAAGAATGTTGCTGTATCAAGGCAAAATACTCTTATATATTTTTTGCTTATAAGGTACAAGTAATTTAGAACAATCTGTGACTTTAGCTTTGCTACATCCACAAAGAATATCTCCTTTCCTGCAGTACCATTTCTTTCAGTAATTGTTCCAAGCCATTAGACTTCCTATACAACAATTCACAGTCAGAAGCATAAGTGTGAAGGGAAACTCATTGCTTCTGTTTGTGGAAGAACATGTACCCCACTCCTGCTTGGCATGAAATTTTGATCCGATTTATTTGCAGCTGCCCATACAATCTACTCTTATTATTTAGCTTTGCACATGAACTTGCATCTTGAAGAAAAATTTGCCTAATTGTTTATACTGCTGTTGCACAGGCACAGACGCGACAGATGCACCTCTCTCTTCTCACACCAAATCTAAGTGTCAAGAGGAATAACACGAAGAATGCTGAAATTTGTTGTGAGTTAGTCCTGGGTTTGTATTTTGTGGCATCCACTAAACTCTAATATTCCACTAAGGCAAAGGAGAAAATTCAGTTTTCACTGTGGATTTATTTCAGTTGCATGCAAATTTCTGGATGACGAGGCTGCTATGACTTTTCACCATCTATAGGGAACAGACTTATCACAAAAGAGAACTTTCAGAACAGGAAGCTCAGAGAAGCCAGCAAATTTAACTTCAATGTCATCTGAATTTGATAGAATTAATGTTCCTGTTTGCCAGATACCTTGTGATAGTTCCACTGTTAACTGCCTTCCATGAAAACCCAGAATGTTTTCTCCCCAAAGCATGTGCTAAAACTTCCTCGAGGACAAAGGTGATAATAAACAAGGTGAACTGTCCCCACTCTGGCATAGCACTGAAAGGGTAACACCAGGTTTACAAAAGCACGAATGCAAAGTACGTGAGCGCGCGTCTGCTGTGCAATTACTCTGTTTGTGCAGTCAGTTGCAGTAATTGGGTAACTGGGTCCACAACTGCCTAACTACATCAGTAACTACTCATTACTAAATTATATGTGAGCAATGTATAAAAAGCCCCAGTGTCTAAAAGCCTTTGTTACAGAAACTTTTGTTTCATGAAGGCTCATCCTACTTAAAAAAAGCATGCCTATGCACTATGATCTTTTGTTTATTCATTCCTTTTGAACCAGGATAGTGCAGACAGAAAAAGAAACACAACTGAACAGGAAAAGAGGCTGTTGTGAACACAGGCTCTTGCTTTTTTTTTCTGCTGATCCACAGAGCTTTTCAAGGAACACCATGGGAAGTTTGATAAGGAGGTTTTAAATGTCCAGCCTTTGAAAGAAGCATTCTGACATGGTCTTCCAGTGACAGGTTCTTACGTTATTTTCCTCTCCTGGCCTTTTCCCAACTCTCATTTCAGTTACTTTCATAGGAATAAAGAATGGCTTCAGAATGTCCTGAACCTGAAGCAGTTTTGGAGGCCTGAGCCTTGGCAATGGCAAACTCATGAAAAGACAGATTGTCCAAAGTGTCCGCAGCATGGAGAGTTAACAGACAGTTGCCAGCAGGACCACATTTTTCACCTGAGAGCTCTAAAGAGATGCAAATGTGAAATAGCTGAACTACTAGTTGTAGTGTTCAGCCACTTATCTCTCACCTGCAACCAATAACCTAGATACCAGAGAAATGGAAAGGTAGCAAATGGTGATCCCTGTTATTGAAACGAGTTGAAGGGATTTTAAAAGATTACAGACCAGTGTTGGACATTAATAAAATAGCAGCAGAATTATAGCATATATAGGCAAATGTGATATATTGGGCAAGATTCTTCCTGGTTTTGTAAAGGGAATTCATTCCTCATAAATCTATCAGAGTTCTCTGAAGAAATGAACAAGCATGTTGATACGGGAGGTACAGCTGATATGGTCTCCTTGGATTCCTGAAAGGCCCTTGACAAGATCATTCACCAAAGGGTCTTAAAGAAAATAAGATTGGGATGAGATGGACAGGGCTGACATGGATATGCAAACGATTAAAAGAATAAGTAACTACTTTTCTCACTGTGGTACCACAGGGACTTATCTGAGGAGCCCTGCTCTTCATTACATTCACAAATTAATGGAAAAGGGGTGAAAAACAAAGTGACAAACTTCAGTGACTGTTCTGAGCTCTTCCTGGTGGAAAAAGCAAAAGCTATCAAAATGTGAAAAGTTTCTGTAACATCTTGTGAGACTGAGTAACACAGCAGAGCGGGGGAAGAGAATGTATGAAAATATAAAAAAGAGTTCACAAGAGAAATCCTAATTCAATATATGCAATTACAGACTCTGAAAAAGCTATTATCAATTAGTACAGAGATTCTGAATTTATAATACCAAGTTCTATAGGAACGTCAGCACAATGCTGAATGGCAGCCAATATGAAGACGATTGGGAAAGAAGGGAGAACAACCCGTAAAACAATATTAGGCTAAAATATCTTGAATGCTGTAGACATTTTCAGACCTCATATCACTATATATATATATATACACACACACACACATATCAGAAATAGGACCAAAAAAGGAGCATAGTAGAGGGACAAGGACAATCATATGTATAAAATAGGCTCAATACAAAAAAACCCCAAACATACAAAGACTCTAGCTATGAAAAAAAATGACTCAGAGGAGATATGAGAGATATAAAATCATGTATGGGATGGAGATCAATAAGAAAGGATCATTTTGCTCTTCTAAAATAAGAGGGACCATCCAAGGAAATCAGCAGGCAGCAGCTCAGCTGTAGAACCCAGGTCCAGGGATATTCTAGGTACTAAAAATCTACATTGATTCAAAAAAATTATTAGACAAATTCATGAAAACAATAATAATAATAAAAACAAAACACAACAACCAAAGCCTATTTAATGCTCAGATTACACATGCACCTCTGGCTCAGGAAATGATGGTCTAGTCCATTGCCTGGGATGGGAGGACATTCTGTGAGAATATCTTCATATGCTTGTTGTGCTTTTCTAACCTTTCTTGTATCTGCTGTTGTTCACCACCAGATACTTGGCTAGATGGCTTTGGTCCAGTTCTGAATGACTATTCTTATGATCAGTACAGGGATCCTATGAAGTAGGAGATGTCTCATTATGAGACTGGCTATGATAACAAGAAATGTTGCTGCTTCCATTGTCCCAAGGTCTAACTTTTTAAGAAGAGAAGCATTTCACATTGACAATACTTACCTTTTTTATTTGGCACATAGTTGCTATGGAAATAAGCAGTAACTTGGCACAGAACTTCATTCTTTCTGTTTTCAAGGGTAACGTCTTTGAGAAATTCCAGATCAGTGAGTGACAGGGACATTTAATGAATGAATTTGATTTTGTAACCTGCACACACAATTCTTGAGCTGACAGGAGAATAGTTTTAGACTAACTAATACATATCAAAACTAGTCACTGTGTAAGGGAGTTTTTCAGTTTACCTGCTGCAGTATTATGTTGAAAAACAAGCAAGCGTCCCATCAGGAAAGTAGAGGGAAAAAGAAAGGTTTGCAGATTATTTTTAAAATAATTCTCAACTTTTGCAATTGATGATTCATAAAAAGGCCAGTGCCAGTAGGCAGCAAATCTCATGATCTTCAAACAGTTTTGATTATAGTGTTGATCTCAAGCGCTTGCTTTTTTTTTCTTTTTTCTTTTTTTATATACATGCAAGCAGTTTTTTCTCTTTCTCATTCTGGCTTCTAGATTTTATCTCTGTTTATTTTGCTTTTTCACTATAATGTCAGCATTTTCTTGATCTGGGCTTTAACAGTCCTTTCCTTCTTTGCATGTGCTTGAGGTACTTTAGAGAGGCTCCCTGATTTTTTTATATCTGGAGCATTATCCTTATCCTCTTTCCTTCTGAGAGCCCTCAAAAAGTCATGTTTGCACACTTACATTGGATGCAGTGGCTCAGAGAAATATCAGTTTCCCTTCAGATTGCTATCTCAGTGACCCAGCCAGCTTCTGAAGATGATAAAAATGAAGATGGCACAACCCAGGGTCTTTCTGAAGTGCTGAAAATTTGACATGTGAACATTATTTAGTAAGTTTTAAAACTGGAAACAGTCTTATGTGATAGGACTACATAGTTACTAGTAGATGAAGTTGATGAAAAAAAAAAGTGTTCCTTTTTCTTTGGGAGGGTTTTCTTTTTTGTGGCTATGCTGCTGAAAATACTGAAATTCTGCCTGACAGCTCTGTTTTATGACTATGTCACGCAAATGCCCCAACCACTCTGCCTGCCAGCTGGACCCGGCAGGTGGGAAGACCACATCTTGCAATGCCTGAAAAACTGGGGTCTTCAGGAGCCAAATAACTCTTCCTCTTACCCGTTTGCCTCCTGAATATGCATCAAATCAATACAGCTCTACTTGTTGGAACTCCTAGGATATATACCACAGCTTTTTGAAAGTATTAATCCCTGGGACATGCTATGGTTGCATACACAGGAAAAGGAAATGAGAATGATAAAAGTAAATGGCAAGTAAAGCAAGAGTTTCAGTTTGGATTGAGTTCACAAAATATATGGTCACCAATAGATTTTATGAGCCATGCATACATAGCTGCAGATGTTACACAGAGTTAATATTAACGGAGATATTAGAGGACAAGTGAAGAAGTAGCAACCATAAAGCAAGGTGCCTGGGAGCTGGCATCCTATGGCCTACCAAGACCTGTACCTCTTGCACCCCAAGGAAAATGCATATTGCTATAGCTGTTAGTATTAAAGGCATAACTGGTATAACTCTGCATAAATTGCACCCACAGCCTGTGGAGGGTAGTGGGGTGCTGGTGGGTTTGGTGCCCTGGCACGTACCCACTGTCTGCACCTGCCCTGAAGCTGGGTTTGGTCTCCAGCCATCATGGAGCTGGCCTAAAATGCCAAAAGAAGTGACTTGACACACCCTATACCTTCTAGTCAAATGTGACTGAAGAGACCCAGTTCTTGGGTGCAGAGGGATGCAGCAGGACAGTCGAGCAGCACAGCCCTCTTTGTTCCTCTGGCTCCAGGGTACCCTCCCCATCCCTTACGCCTTACCAGCAGCCCCAAACAGTTTCACTTCAGGAAGCCAAGGTTTCACAGACAAACTTTTGAATGTAACCTGACAATAAAATCTCACAAACTTAAACTCTTCTTTCTCCTCTCAGTATCCTTGCATTTTAAATGTAAAATATAAAAGTTTTTTTAGTTCCAGCTGTGTGTGTGTCAGTTTTTTCAACTTGCTTAAAAAGGACATAGGAAACCACACAGGAAACAATATAAATATGTCAGCAGATTCAGGATCATGAAGCAGTATTTGCTGGAGTAATTTAGCTTAGAATTGGAGCCAAGTGGCATGACTGCATTTTGCACTTCATAATCTTGGAGAAACAGCCCTGTACAATAACTAGGCTTGCGTACTCAGGCCTCTATTTATGATTAGCATTTGATTCTGCTGAAAATCTGTTATGATTTCTTGTAACTTTTAAACACGAGAGAAGAAGTAATTCCTTTCCATTTTGAATTCAGACAACACCAGTCTCAGCAACCACAGAGCAGTTATCAAAGCAGAAGATCAGTGTTTGCAGACTTGTGGCTCTCACGGATATCATCTCCTGGTCTCTGAAGCAGTCAGCATGGCACTATAGTGTCCTGTGCCTTGGTGGGGCGGAGTGGAAGTTGCTTGGACTAAAGGCCCTTTTACAATGTTCATCACCTATAATATGTAAGTATTGTGCAATCTCTACGAAAAGCCAAAGTAATGGTAGAGATTGCTTAATAACATGTAGTTAGTAAAAATATGTACAAGTAAAATGTAATTAGTAGCATACAGGATCAGACTTATGAATGATGTAACAACAAGAAAGTGCTTTGAATAGTTGAGATAACCCCTCAACCCAAGATAAGCCATGAATACTTCACCTGTACCTGGACATGTCTCTAGGAGCTGATCATGATATGCATGACTAATTTCTCACCTGAATTAGGGAAGTGGTAGAAGGAGACAGTAGCTCAAAGAAGATCAATATCAAAAGCCACCTTGAGGGCTAAAGGCAACCACTTCCAGGTAAAGCCTGAATACTTCATTGACACTGAGGAAGGAAAACTGAAAGAGCTAGACTGATAAAGCTAGAAGAGGTCGGCATTCAGCTCTTGGGGTGGTACTAGAAGAGTTGATGCTGTACTTTTACTGAACAAGGCCTGATTTAGGGATTGTAGATGAAAGATGCAAAAACAGCCTTGAAGCAATCTGTTGGTGAGCAGACTGAGCCAGGCTAGAACCAGGCTTCATTGCTCCGCTCTGCCTCAGGGAACCTTGTCTCCAGTTTTGCAACAAAGACACCAACCTATGGCTCTTCCAGAATGGCCCCTTCAACTGTCACCTGCAAAGAGGTGAGTCCAGAGAAAGCCAGTAAGTTTGGTTTGTGCTCTCCTTCTGGAGGCAGTAAAGCTGAATCAGACAGCATGCACTTGCACCCAGAGATGTGTTTAATGGAGTCAGATGTCAAAACACTAGCACTGATTGGCTGGGAAGGTATTTTGAAGCAGCAAGGAGTGGGTATTTGAAAGACATTTTGCAGCTTCAGGCAGACCCTAAGCCACAACCATAACATCTCTGTTAGTTAGCAGAAAAAAAACTACTTTTCTCTAAGCATTCTATATTTCTTTCTAGTAGTCAATCGTAGCCTGAATGCTGGGGGGGATCTTACTACAAACCCCACTGCTAAGAGTCTGTGTGATACTTGTCTGGCTGAAAGTCCTCGTTGATCGGTTAGCAGATTGTAATTGTTGGAAAAAGATGCTTGATCCCTCAGGAGACTCCAGCTCTGTACCTGTATAACAGTGCCATCAAGCTACTTGTCAGGAGATAGGCCCCTCTTTGTGCAGGGACTCACCGTGTCAGTGGGCTGACAACAGGATCTGGGCTCTACCTCTTCACTCTCCCTCTGCAGTTTAAACATCTCCTTCCCCAGAAGAGCACTGGCAGTGTGAGCTTCTAACTTGCAGCTGAAACCCTCAGGAGCCACACAGAAAACTTACACTCCTGCTAGTATCGTACTTAAGATGGACCTCAAGGGTTTGCAGAAAACACAAGCTTACTCATCCTTCATGGGGCAGCTGAAGACAGAGTCTTCCCCCATCCCATGTAGTGAGGCATGACTAGTTTCTTTTCCAGCTAGGATAAATTTCCACAGGAACAGATTGTTTATAATTGCATGACCTTTTCCTCACTGTTCAAATGCGGTACTCTGAAATGGGTAGGTTTAGATTTGTATGTGGCACTGTCACAAAAATAATTAGCTTATTATTACTTTTAACTATTGTTGCTTTATTGGTAAATAATAAGATTTTTTTTAAGGATCATTTTGGTAATTTAGTTGTAAAACTGTAATGCAGTTTGGCTTTTTACTGGCATCTGACTGTTTTTTTAAGAACAGTAACAGCCACAATCAATACCTTAAAGAAGAAAATGCAGCCTGCCCTTTGGGTTATCTTCTGTCAGTGACATTATAGTTTCATACCTTCTAACTCCTTTGAATGCTTAGTAGATTTGCTTAGTGAAGATATTTAACTGCTACAGTTTTTATCATAGGTGAGCTTAATTAGCCTTTCCTAACATAAAGAAATAAACTAAATAAGGTCAATTAATGCTCAGCACAGCTCAGGCAGTCCAGCTGCAGTGGTTTATCAAAGCAAAGCTCCTCGTGTTCCCTCCAGATTTACTTACTGTTCAGGAATGCTTCAGCCTAGCTGAGGGCCTGTTCCCACCAGGGAAAGATGATGTTTCATGAGTTTGAATGAACGTGTGCTGAAATCCTCAGGGATTCCTGGCCTCTTGGTGCCAGTGGCAAAATTTTAAGGAGAGAGGATTCAGTCCCTTCTATGGAGGAAGAAATAGTTGGATTGGATATTAGCTGCTTGTGGGTTAACAGGAGGGAGTTCTTTCCCGCTGTTTAGATTACAGCACAAATTAGCTGAATGTGTCAAAAACGCTTCAGTTTTACCCTAGTATAGAAATGGTCTTAGCTCGAAACCCTCAGTGTTAATTTCCTTTTATGCAAGTTGAGGCATGCTTGGCCTGGACGGCAGACAGGCTGCTGCAATTCAGTTATGCTAAAGCTAAGAAGCAATAAAACGCAGAGCGTTTCATAAGCCAGGAGACCACACACACGCTCTTCTTTTTTTTACAAACTCAGCAGAAGAGTGGCATTTTTGCCAGTCCCCAGCGAAGCCTCCCAGGCACAGAGTGGGCAGGGAAAGCCCATAGAGCCACCCGCCCAGGGCCACCATGACCCCCTCCCCAAGCCCAGGGGAAGCACACCCCAGCCCTGTGCTCTCCGCAGAGCTGTCCCCCTGCCAGTGCCCTGGGGGCACAGGATACTTCTCTTCTTATTATCCTAATTCCTGCTTCTCTCCCGCTCTGCCTCTCTCCTTTTGCATGCCTTTCTAGCCCCGGCTGAGTGCCCCTGTGTGGGGCAGGCCTGCATTCAGACTTGGGAAATTTGCCAAGTGGCAGGAATCAAGCTTCCCGTCATTCACTGCTGGCAGTCCTTCCTCACCCCCCAGTGCGTCTGACCCTGAAGCCAATAAACTGCAGCTGGGAATGGTGCTGGGGACCGCCACGCTCCCTGCAAAGTCATGGCAGTGTCATGAAAAGCTTCGCCCTTTTCCCAAATCAGGATTTGGTTAATTTGGTTAATTATGGCCTTGAAGAGGGCATATAAATTGTATAGCAGCGTTCAGGCTCTAATTACTATCTCCAAGTGCCTTATGCAACAACGCTAAATCACTCTACATAAGAAGCTGTTCAGTAGGATGGGTATTTTTTGTAGTCTCATTACGATGGCAAAGGATGAAAGAGAAAGAAAGTCACTGTTGCTTTTATTTACCCTTCCCGTACCAGTGCAGAAATGCCCATGTGATCTTCTGGTGGTCTGTGATGAAAAATTTAAAGCTGTTTTCCCTTAATTCCCCTGTTAATGAAGTTTCAGGAGAGCGACAAATGGATGACTGCTTCTCTCAGGTCTCATCAGACCCACCACAGGTCTCTTCCAAGGCTTTCCTTCATCAGGGAAGGTCTCCCAGGCCTCTTCTGCAGGTGTCACCATGTTGGCAATGGTGGTGATGGCATTTGCCAGAAATGTACTTTAAAGTCCCAGGGCTCTCCGTAATGACATACGGACCCTCCCTGAGGACTCCCTGCCTCTTTGAATCAAAAAGGAAATGGCACTGGTACTGTGTGCATCCCACCTCGGGGGCAGAAGCACTGCATGGCCAGTGACACCACACGTGAACCCACCCCACTGCAACCATCTCCTGAGCTTGGCAGAAACAGGGCAGTGGTCACAGCAGCTGTGTTGCTTCCCACTTCTCTGCTTGCAAAGCCTGAGAGTGACCAAACCTGGGGAGGGGTTTCTGTCAGGCAGTCCTCTTTGTGAGTCCTCCCTCAGAATGTCCTCTCTTCTTCATGAGAACACTGATGTCCTGAGAACACAGGTTTTTAGATTAGAAAGACTTTCGGTTAAGCCTTTTGGTTGGTACAGATGTGACTTAGAAGTAAATTACATTGCAAACTTAGTTCGAAACACAGTACCCCACACAAGACACTAAATGTAGGTAAAGCATTTGCTTTTGAGAGGTATCTGCAAAGGTTTTTTTTCATATCTTTCCCTCCTTTCAACACTTTTTAGCTTTAATATTTTAATTTCTGGTGAATTTTATTTTCTTTCAACAGCTAGCTAGTTGAGAGAGGAAAAAGACAGACACTGCTTCTGGGTGGCAGTTATGTTCTTTTAGTGTTTAAAGGGAAGCTGATGAAGATTTGCATCAGCTTTGTGTTTGAAGATCCATAATGCAGTGTGAATTACATTCCTCATCTTCAAACACATTTAATTTTCAGACAGTATAGGTAATCATGGGAGGTAGAATTCACTTTGCAATATGGAATTACTATAATCTCATATGTATGTATAAATGCCTGGATCAGCTCAAGCACCTTTGTGAGAAATGATCTGTCAGACAAAGTGTAGGAAATATGGTGCAAAACAACTGTCACCAATTCTTTTGTAGATGTAACAATGTGTTTTAGCTGCTCAAGCATAGGAAAGCCTGTTATCATGATAATGTTATCACTGATGAATGCAATAGTTTTTGGTTGTGTGGATTAAAGTGCTTCCTGATGTGTAGCGTTTTGGCAAAGCTTCCGGTATTTTTTCTCAAATAATTATTCATGTGCATATTCTTGGCATGTCATTCCTACTTTGAAAAATGCAAAGTAAGGTGTCCTCTGCTTATTCCGTTATTGGGATTAATGCTCTCAAGCAAAAAAACTGCAGATGATGGTCACTTTTATAAGTCTACAAGAAGATGTGAGAATCCTGCAGAAAAGCCCATTTGCACACACGGGACTGTGCATCCTCCCTTCCTCCCCCACAAAGGAGTTTTAACGTTTCCTTTCTCTCCCAATCTCTATCTGCTTATGGGGACAGGAGCAGAGCTCGCCTGTGAGTACACCCTAAGCACTGCTGAAGGTCAGCTCAAACTGCTGTGTGATTCACACACCCAGATGGTCCACAGGGTGAGCCAGGACACTGGCTTCTCCAACCTGCCCTGCAGGGTGCCCTCAGGACCCCCCTGTCAGGGCTACACTCTGCTCCTCCGGCGTTGTTGTGCTTCAGTCATCCTTGCAGCTGCAGATTTCTTCAGATGTGTTTATCTTATACAGGCATGTAAAAGCGTGGTCAAGGACGTGTTAGAAGCATGGCCAAGGACACTGTTTGAAGATCCCAGCTATGCCTGCTGCCTCCTCCTCCTGCAGCCTTTGTCTCAGCACACAATGTACTTATTAGTTTGCAAGAGGGTATGTAGTTTTCTTGTTCTTACGTAAGTCACATTCCTCCTCCCATCAAAAAAAGCCACTGCGTTCATGTCCAAAGCACTTGGACATACCAGGCACAATTCAAGCTTGCTGTATGTCCTCTTTTATCAGGGAAGTCAGAGCAAGGATGGCCTTGGCCAAGGGTGAAACCTCCATTCCGTGTTGTGCTCCTCATGCATGAATGTTGTTGCAGCATTTAAAGAACAATAACTTGCTGACATCGTTGCTTGCAATAGCAGGGCATATTTTATTAATGCATTCACACAGAGTATTGGCCAGCTCTGTCTAACAGCTGCCAAGGGTTACACTTCCAAATACCAAAGAAAGTCTCATTTAGTTGCCTGCCTGGGTACAGACATTGGACCTGAACTACTTCTCACCACAAGGTCCCTCATCGTCTCCCAAAATATCTCCTGGTCATTTAAGTCCTTCAGGCCACCCTCAGTACCTGACCTTTAGCT
This sequence comes from Pterocles gutturalis, assembly GCF_000699245.1. NCBI lineage: Eukaryota > Metazoa > Chordata > Aves > Pterocliformes > Pteroclidae > Pterocles > Pterocles gutturalis. The sequence continues at coordinate 18,328 of NW_010134351.1, read as the reverse complement.
AGCACATCCTAACCTGCTTTTCCAAGCGGGAGCAATGCTGTTTTTGAACAAGGATTGTGCCCAAGCTGGCATGGGGATGGCATGCACACAAGTGCAGGGTGCCTGCTACACAGGAAAAATGTCAATGCAAGGGCTGGGAGAGCCATAGGAAGGATTATTTGAGCCTATTGCTAATGTCCATTTGTCACAAGCTGGCCAGGTCATCCTCTGACAGCTCTCCAGGCTGAGTCCAAGCCTGCATCCAAAATGAGACCATTGGGGTCTCAGCAGCTCCTCCTGGCCTGAGTGCTGGAGGACCTGTCCTGGGAGAAGCCCTGCTCTGGGTTTCTTCTCTTCTGGGTGCTTTGGTTCAGCCCTCAGGGGCATGCAATGGTTGAAATAAAACCACCAAGCTTTGCTGGGGCAGTTTTTGAGCCCCCATGTTTTTCTCCAGGGATGTGCAAGGGGCACTGGGAGCACAGCAGCACTGGCACACCAATTCCTTCCTCAGTTTCCTCACTAAAGCCAGGGATCTTCTGAGGTTTCTCCATGCCTGCAATCAGGCCCAAACACATGCCCGTTCAGTGAGTCATTTTCACTTCCAGTGACTAAGCCATCCTTTGCGGGAGGGAGGGAAATTTTAATAGTAATAACAGTTTGTGCTATCACTGGAAGATTTCAAAGTGCTTTCTAAGCAGTTTTCCTTATCAGGGTTCCTCTGAGAGATGGCAATTGTGCAACTGATATTTCACATTCATTTCTGTCTATTATCCTTTTAAACTGCTCATTGCCTTTTGTTGCCGAACCCACGGCACTTCCGAGACCCTCCCAGCTCCTCCCTTCCCCCAGCCATAATCAATGATCATTTCCAGTTTGGAAAATAATATGATGAGTTGCACTGTAGTGAAAGCAAACTAGAGGCATAAAATACCCATCTGTTTTTTAACACAACCTGCCAGTTTTAAAACCATCAGCTGTTGGAATCACTGCACAATAATAATCTGTCAGGGAAACCAGAGGAGGGAACTCCACCTATTTAAGCCTGTGGGACTGCTCAGGTACACCTCTAACAGAAAATGAGAGACAGCTCAAGGAGGCAGATGCTGTAGTTTTATATTTTTTAATATTAATTTGGGGACTTCTTCGGTCAGTTTTCGTCTTGGCTCTTCAACTGTTCTCCCCAATGCATTCTGTATGGTAAGAATATATATAGGAGAGTCTAACTGAGAAGTTATACTAATCATAGAGATATTATTAATTTAATTGGGAGACATAATGGACCAAAATACTGCTTGGTTGAATGCCTAGGCTGTTTTGATTTTGTAAATGCAAGAAAGATGGCAAAAGGACTATTCTTCCTGTTCAAGAAACTACTTTTCTTGCTGTAGATTGAGTCAGCAACCACTGAGAGTTGTACTGAGGTCTGTCTGAAGTAGACTTGCCTACTCAGCCCCTTTCCCTTTGCATTTTAACAACTAATTTTCCTTGCCTGGATCTTCTATTAAATTTTATGAGTGTTACTCAAGCTGTAGAATACGGATGAAACAACTTACCTTTTGCTTGCTTGTTTTCAGGCATCAGCAACTTAGTGTGAGTGAGGAATCCAGAATCAGTGCAGCTCCCCGCTGCATTCCCCCACCTCCCCAGTCTCTAATCAATCACATTCACAGTGATAAAGAAAAGAGAACAAATCAGCTGTCCACAGTGAAATGTTGCTTAAATAATGACTCAGTCAGATCAGAGGCTAATTGACTTATTTAACCATTAAGAAATAGTCTGACATGGCTGAATTCTGTCTCAGACACTGTAAATTGTTCCTTTCTTGGGAAGATATAAAATAAAATTTGTACAGGTGTACATACACATATATATACACACTCATACATATAAGATATATAAAATTATATACTTCACTTATAAAGCTATTACAGTTATTAAAAACCATTCCTTCTGTTGATGACGCATGCTGTGTGCATAGTATTTCTATGAATACTGAAAAGTCTAAACTGTAGGTTTTGCTAAATATAAGCCATATTATCCTAGATGGCAGGGAGCAGTTCTTTCTCTAGATGGACCGTCTACCCATAAATATCTATAAAATGGGCCTTGTCATTTTTATGGCTTTCGTGTTATAAAAAGATGAAAATGCACACAGATGACAAGGAGCTATGGATGGCTAATTGATCCATTAATTTTTTTTTCCAGTACTACTTATTACATGATGTCAGACTTGTATAAAATGTAAGGGATGTTATATACTACTTCAGGGATATATAGCAGAACTGGATGAATTAGCAAAGACTGGTCCTGTTGGGTCATCATTCTTACCTGCATGTTAAAGAAACTCAACATTTTTTCAGGGTCGCCACAATAACTCTTGTTTAATCAGTTTTGAAATATGTGTTAAGCACTTTTTTGGACAATGATTTATAAGAATAAAAGAAGTGACTGTTAGAAACTAGACTATTTTAAAATCTGATGATTCTTTTTCACACAGCATTTTAAGCATATTTCTATGTACTATTCAGCATTCCCTTCCTGGAGTGTAGCACCTTTCCTGGTTATTTTTTTTTTAATCTCACCTCTCCAAGCTCTCCACAAGTTTGTTTTTATTGTTTATTTTTCCCCTGTTTGTCTGTCAGTCTGCCTACATGTCTGTCTTTCATCATATTAATTCTGCTAATCTGTGCAACAAGGTACCTCAAAGTCAATGCCATTTTATGGGATAGTTTGACGAGACCTGTAGAGTTGCCGTTGCCTATCTGGAGAGTAATGCAGAGAGAGTACGTTTGTCTGGTTTAGGACTTTCAGATTTTGCACTCTCAGACATTTTATCACTTTTGCAAATACACATAAGGCACTTCTGTTATTGATGCCTTTTAGTGCTGGGAGTTAGAGTCTCAAATTTTATTCTGGTTTTTGAGGACAGGGCTCAGTGGGACATCCTGAGCTGCACTGTTGCTACAGCAATTTCAGCTGTACAGCTGTAGATAAGGTCAAATTGCATCTAATCTAGTTGTGTCTTCCAGTCCAGCTTGCTGCTTTGCAGGGGAGGAGTCAGGAGCTACAGAAAAGGTGAAACAGAGCAAAATTGAAATCCATGCCAAATTATCTTCAGCTAGACTGTCCAGTTCATTACTGACACCCCCATGGACATTGCAGTAATGCTCAGGTACTTCAGCTCACTCCTTTCTGTCAATCTCATGCCCCCCTAGTACTGAGATCAAGGAGTTTTTCTTACATCTTTCATGTCAGAGCAGCATCCACACTTGTGCTTGCAGGAATACAGAAAAAACAGCGGCAGATGAATTTGATACAAGTGACTGTGCCTCAGCAGCACACATGTACACTTGACAAATACTCGGATATATAGGAGCACCACAAGAATCGTTTAAAGCTAATCCCATGATTTGCCTTCTATCCCCTCATTTGATGAAACCTGAATTTGTCAGCTGTTAGCTGTCAGCTGATCAATCAGCTGGTTGTGTTGGCAATAAAAACATCAACAGGGGATTTGTAGCAAATTGATGGTGTTGAAATCTTTTTATAGTAATGACAGGAGATCTATATCACTGGATTATCAAAGACAAAATGCAATAAAACAAGATTGTCTAATGTATCTTAGCTGGCTTCTTCACTGATTTCTTTCTTTTCTAAAACATCCCAGCTCCTTGGAAAATACTTACAAATTTCATAATGGCATCATATAGAGTTCAAATTTTAAAATGTCTGGAAGAAGGTCTCTCTTCCCCTTGAAACTATGGGCAAAGATACTGATGCTATTGTGCAACTCTGACAAGTAAGCAAACTGAGTTTATTTGAGTGTTCTCTTTTATGGGGAAATCTCGCCTGTGGTGGAAACAATAGCAAAGTATTCATTAACTTTAATGGAAACAGGATTTCCTTCTTACTTTTTTTTTTTTTTTAATAGACAGGATATTGGAAATTATATGCATTGAGTTGGTCATATATAGCACTGAATGGTCTATAAAAATAGACAGATAGACAGATATGTACCTGTGCATAGACAGTAATCCATGTTACAAAGAAAATATTGTCTGATTACATCAGAAGCTGTAAATTCAATAAAAGGGTCCTTGGTGTGCTAATTAATTCTTTAGAATAGATGGTCTCCAATGCTGCACAATGTGTACACTGGTTTTGCTGGCTTCACTTAAACCCTGGTCATAGCATGTTTCCATTCCTAAAAAAAAAGCACTAACACCTACAGACCGCAAAAATAAATATATATTCACATATCAATTTTCCTCAATACCTCAGTTTTAAGGCTAACAATAGTATAATTTCATCTGGACATAAGGTAGATTTCCCAGATCACTACAAACATAGATTATGGTTTCCAGCACCGCATTGCTAGTAGCAAGTAATACAAATATTCAGGTGATTTACTGAGGTATGCGTCATTGTGTAATGGAAAGCTGATCTTGATGACATATGAAAGGAGCTTCAGGACAAAATATCTCAAAGAAAGGAAAATGGCACAAGACGATGAAGTGATATACAAATGAACATATACATGACGTACATGGTGAAAGGATCCAGTTGTCATATTCTAGGTCCAAGACTCTAAAATGTCTGAAAAAATTTGCCTCTGAACGTACGATGCATCTGGCTAAGTGACAAGCACCATGTTTTTATCAGATGGGTTTACATGACATCTTGGAACACAGGGTATGATGCTTTGGTTCCTGACTGCATCATGATGTATAATAGGGTGAAAATAATTCACACATTTGTCATGACGCAGTCTAGCATCTGTAGCTACACAATATTCCCCACTTTTGGGGTTAGAGTTTAGTGTCTTCATAAACAGATCTATATGACCTATACTTATATTAAACTATAATGATTCCTTTTCATAGTATACATCTTCAGCAAGGCCCAAGTACAAATCACTCTTTTGCTATTTTACTTTGTGCAAACGGGTTGTGCACCCTCTTTATGATCTGTCTGGTTGCTATTTAGGTCTTTTCTCTGCAAATTTTAGTTCACAGTGATATGTTCCATCATGGTTAGCAAAATGGGATCTTTAGCTCAAGAAAAGTACATCAATGGCAAACAATCAACAAAACTCCTATTTTGCTACACAGGTAACAGATTTGAAATCACTTCACCTTTAACTTTTAAGGTGGATTATTTACTGTTGCACTATCACTCATCTATATGATAGAAGAGGCATTTCATTTATTTTGTTTTCTCTTTTTATAAGGTCTGTCTACGTGAGGCTGTTCATTATAAAGTTTACTGTGGCGCTACTGCAGCTCCTTAATGTGATCACATTTCAAGGAAATTGCATCTTCTTCAGCCTTTGCCTTAGAAAAACCTTTCTTCTCCAGCAGATGTTTAGACTATATGAATATACTTCTTGGTCTGAGTTCCTCTAGTGTTCACATGCCCAATCTTTGTTCTGTCTTTGGACTGTATAGAACAATCATCAAAATACCAAGGAACTAGACTGATTTTTTTAAAACAATGCTATTTTAAGTGTTTCTGTCTCTTAAAATAAAAGAATTATTGCAATGGCTACCGTGGTTACCTTTTGACGTGTTGATGTCTCACATTTCTCTATTGAAGCTGTATTATTGTATAGACAAAACCATCTTGTTCTTTTTGGTCTTTTGAGAAATACAACTGCTGTTGTAGCCTGTTGTGAAATTAATTTTATAAATTTGCTTCCTATTGCAAGGCTGGATACCTAAGACAGCAGGGGATATAATCAAAAACGCTTTAAAAGAAATAATGGATATAATAAAGTTAACCAAGCAATTTCAGAAATATAGTTTGTATAATTGAGAAATAATGAAATTATGCTTGTATAGGTCCATGCTGGCATCTGCTCTGAAATGCAACAGAGCTTTTGCAAAGTTTAGAAAGACACATAAATAGGAAGATCCTTGGAAGACAAAAAGTATTCGCTCCATCTGACGATATAGCCAGAGCACATTATGACTTGAAGGGGAGAGCGGAGGGAATGTTTCACTCGGCATGACCGAGTATAAAACTCATCCACACCCTTTCTTCTGAAAACAATAGCTCAACAGCTCCGAGTACTTGGCAAGTTAAGCCATGCAGGCAGTAGGAGGTATAGAGATTATGTAATTCATCAGCTATCTGCCATTTTCATTAAAATGGGTCAGCACAGCAGCTTGTATATAAAGTCCACACAGGCCATTTTTTCAACTTTATTTATAATTGCCTTGCCCTGCTATGCTCAATACTGTTCTCCCACAGCTTTTTTTGGGGAAAAAGGCATATTTAATTGACTTGGCTTCCCATAAAAGAACAGACTGGAAGAGGTTTAATGCCTCCAGAGCATGGCTGTCAAAGGCAGCTAAAAATGTTGCTAGAGTGAGCCAGATATGAAATGGGAACTTCTCGTGAAGAATGGGCTGTTCCTGGGCACATCCAAAGGAACCGCAGCCTGACCAGGGTGGTTTTTAGGAAAGTCTGAATAGTTAGCATTTGGTGGGGAGTGCCAACGGAGTGGTACAGCCACCTGCTTGGCTTGCATGGACCAGGAGAGCACAGAATGTGGGGCCCGCATTTTGCTGAGTTTCTGTTTTCTCTGGGTCTGTCATTTTCTGTTATTTTCAAAGTCACCTTTAAAGAGAATAGGAAGCTACCTTAAAGCCATATTGCCCCCTGCATTTATATTCTAGTATTGCTCTGAGCACAGAGATGAAATAAAACAGGATCATGCTCATATTTTTGCTCTTCTTGTCTCTCTTGCTCCTTTATATTTCCCAAATAAGTGTGATCTGTTCATCTGTGACCCACTTTTATAAATGAATTTGCCTAGGAATAAGATCTGCCTGCGTCTTAGTAATGACAGCTGACTGTTTTCCAAATCTCTTGTGTAGTATTTCTTTACCATGTATAAAGATTTCCTTCCTGAGATCTTTTTGCTGTACTTTTAAAAATAATTTAAAAGTGCATCCATATGGTAGTTATTCCATTATCTACCTCCTCCTGATTTTTTTTTAAGAGAATTGGCTCTTTACAGCAGTTATCCTCCTGAGATTATAACTAACTTCTCAACCGTTTACTGGCCTTTATCTTTGGTATAGCCATACAATAATTTTTAAAGGGGGTATACTCTTCAAAAGTTGAATTTATTGTGATTATTCCTGCTTTTTCAGAAATCAACAGCTAATAAATTTGCTGAAGCAGACCTGTGTGAGGCCATATTTATGGAGTATTTCTCAGAGCAGTATGATATGTTATAGCTTTAGCCACAAAGTGCAATTGAAAAACAATTCTGCTTTGCTCCAAAGACATGTGTGAATGAATTATTTTTCTCCTTCAGAGGTGTTTTAAGCTATTAAAAAGTAGAATGAGTTCAAGAAAGGGAAATGTGATTAGATCAGGTGAATTTATCTTTATGAGCTTCTGGCTTTCTTATAAGAATTATTAGTTCTATCTTTGAAATAACTCACTTATCACTTGCATATTTAAATAAAACTTTACTTTTGGCAAACAACTAATGTTTAAGTTTTAGTGAGGAAAACATGACTGTCCAGTAACTTTAGTTAATTTTATTCAAGATGGAGCTGTAAGTGTTTAATGCAGCTGTTCATTTTCTTTGGCATTGAAAAGAAAACACATTTCACTCAGTTGCTACCGTTTGCAGCCAAGAAATGCCAATCTAATAAAATAGCTTCAGAAGCTGAAGTTTAGATCCACATTTTGTGCAAGGTGTGAACCCACAAAGAAAAAAAGAAATGGGCAGGCTGTTTCCTGAGCTGCCAGACTTCATGGAAGACCAGCACATTCCCGACAATGTGGCAGGCTTTGGTGCTGCTCAGGGAAGGCGAGGGGTGATTGCAGGGATCTGCTCTCTGGACTCTGTCTCACTCAGTAGCCAGTTTCTGATGTCTCAGCTGTGATCCCACTCTGCCTGACCTCTGCGTTCCTGCAGCACGCCTCTCCTGCAATACGGTCTTTCCACAAAGGACAAACATTTAACCCTGGTTAACTCCTCTCCTGTTCACCTTTGTAAAACCTTCTTAAATGACTGCAATTTCTTTGCCCTTGCCTCTTCCCGATATGCAAGCAGCTAAGAATGCCAGCATCTCAGCTGGCCTTCAATCAAGTCCTGGAAACAAATGAGATTGTAATTACCTGCGAGATCTCTGGATTAACTGCAATAAAAAGCTGTCAGCAACATTAACTACTTTTTTTTTTTTTTGATTAAATACAAAACAGAAGAATACTACAACTTGCACAGTGGATACTCTGTCATGTTTTGAATACTGAATACATACAGTAATTAAAAAATACAATACCATCCATGATTTAAGGTTTTTTAATGCTGTCCCACAATCTCAATCTTTAGTGTCTCTTGAATTCTCTTGAGAGTCCTAACTCCATAGATGAAGTTGCCAAAGGTGGGCTGGAGTTTTTGGCAGCTGGCTAGAAAGCATCTAAAATATTTGATATGTATTTTTGAAAATTAGCAAAACCCTGAATCAGTTCAAAGTTCGTTAATGTTAATAACTAGGAGATAACAAAAAGTTTTCATATAAATTGTCATCATTTGTTGTTTCTAAGATGAACCACAAAGCTGGCAATAGTGCTGCTTCAAGCTGCCTGCAGCTAGTAGGGTATCACTTAAAAATATTCCAAGCTTTTGAAGATGTCTTCATAACGACCAAAATCGTAAGCATGATTATACTATATTTAGGGATTGTGAAATAAGTCTGAAATAATTCTTCACGAGGGATAAGAGAGTGGTAACAAGCCAGGGAACACACACAGACTTGTGTTTTTGTCACCAACAGTGATTCATGTTGGGGATAGACCCAGAGGCTATGTCTAAATAGGGGACCTGGAATCACTGACACACTTACCGGTCAAGAAGTGTACTGCAGCTGTCTCCAGAGGAGATACAAATTGCTGACAGTGCTTCCACCCTTTTCCTGCTTATGCAGAAAATAGGGTGGATGAAGCACATTTAGTTCCTCAGTTTGTACAGTCCAGGGGTTAGATGCATAGCATGAATAAAAAATTATCACTCTCATGGATGTCTATAATTCTCATCATTTCATCTAACTGCTGAGTTATATGCAGGAATTTAATAATAATATCTGTTTGATTTATGGTGCTGGCTGGAAGTCAATGTAAGATGCTCAGCAGTAAAAACGCCCGTTAGTACTGGCATGGCATACAAAGAAACTTTCACTGGTTGTGCTGCAAACCTAGTATTCCCTTCTGGAGAACACCAGAGGCATTCGAGCAGGACTCTTCCAAATTAGTTGTATTATTCAGAGAACAGAAGAATTTAAGTGGAGAACAGAATCACCGTCTCTCACAGTTATCTCTTGAACGGAAGGTTATCTTGAAGGAGACTGGCAATGAGAGTTATTAACTCAGCTGCTGTGGTTAGGGCTGTTTTGTGAGAAAGGTTATATACTAAGATTTTGACTAACTTTTTCTTTACAGATGAATAAGATTATTTTACCATAAAGTGCTGATAAAGCTAGAAACTACAATTAATGCTCACACCCAAAACATACTAGACATGGGTATTTTCTGATATAGTGAAGAGGAAGGAATGGATTTTTTAAATTCTTCCTTGTTGTCTGGGATGGGGATTCTGAACTTCTATATGTTTAAGGAAAGTCTTCAGCAGATTATGAGTTACACTACACAACTGGCATACTATATCATTTGCTCACACCCCACACACTTTGGGGAGTCTTCTTTGTTATATTAAATACAAATTTCTGCACGTAGGACAATTTTTGAGGGGCCAGTTAGCAAACTGAGAAGTTTCAGTGGGTTTTATATTCCCACTCCCAGATCTGATTGCAGGCAGAATTTCCTGTGCATTTCTCCAGAAGTCGAATGCTAGCTTTTGCTCTCTCTTCCCGCTCATGATGTCACATTTTTGATGAAATAACTAAATGAAAAACACTCACATTTCCAAGGAGACCAGCCAACAACATTTCATACCAAGTAAAACTTGCAGATATTTATCATTCTTTCTCTGTTTCCTCCTGATAAGGTTATCTGTGTCTTGTGAAGTGTTTTTCAGCAGAGTGAGGATGCGGGTGCCCGCTGTCCCACCAGCACGGTGTCCTAGAGAGACAGGGCTGTGCAGGGAGGATTGAGCCCAGCACCATCTCCTGGGTCCCTCTGCTTTTCTGCTTGCCATTAAGTGCAGAGAAGTTCAAAGCCCAGTGCTGATCATGGTGCACTTGTTTTTCCTGCAGAGTGAACACAAGACGACCTAAAAAAGGGGAAACTTTCAGCATAATGACAATATCAGGCGGGGTGGTTTACTACTGGGGAAAGAGCCCATTTCTGCTTTTGTGATCATGTTTCAAGGTCTTGCCTCTTTTCTCTCCCACCCTCCCAATAACAATGATGTAATATATTAAATTAAGTGGTAACAATGTATGAAGCTGTGGTTATCATAAAATATTTACACCCCTGGAGTGTTATAAACACACAGTGGAGCCCTCATTAACCATAGGTAGTCTACAATTATCCCATGGTAATTACCCTAATTGGAATCGGCTCATTATGGGGAATAGAATAGAATTTGTTTTCTGTTTAGTACTGAAAACAGAGTTGGCAATTAACTAAAAGCAGCAGCCGCTTCATCTGACTTTTAAAAAAATTAAATCCCCCTCTTAGAGCCTGTTACTGTTCCCACAATCTGAGCAGTTTTACAAACAAAACCAATAATCAGAACCAGTTTCCAAAGCATGCCTACTTTCATAACCTTGTCTCTCTGACAGCATTATCAACAAATCAAGTGATTAATAACTGTGATGCACAGAGGTCCATAAAAAACAGAAGGGCTATCCAAAGCACTTGGAGATGCACAAATCATTTGCTTTGTGAAGCTATTAGAGGAGTTGTGCGAACAGGGAGAGAGAGAGCTCACGCTTTCTTCTGCTGTGGGTATTTTTCAGCAGTGGAGATGAAGAGGCTCTCCGCCTGCTAAAGCATGACAAGCAATATTTCTGATCAGGCCCCTCCTCCCCTGGCTGCTGGGAAATCTTGCAAGTGTCAGACAGATCCCAGGCTATGTGAAAGGGAGTGACCCTACGTCTGCGGGGGCTGTCGCAGGCTAACTGGACCCCTCCCGCAGCCCGGGGTGCTTGGCAAGCACCAGAAATGCTTGCTCCCAGGCAGGGCCCTGCTAGCAAGAGGGTGCAACACTCGTGTGCAGGACACTGCAGGTGTATCCTTGCCAAGCACTAAACATGGCCAGTGCACAGGACAGTGAAAATCCTGGCTCCCTTCCCAAGCATTCCCAAATGCTGGAAAAAGTCAGGCACATTTTCGTCAGGTTAATAAAACTAGTGCCTCTCCTCCATTGAGGCTGGCAGAGGAGCACAGGGAAGGAAAGGTCATCTGCTGTCAGATACCATCCTGAACCAAAGCAGTGGTGGGATTTCTGGACTAGGCTGATCCCGGCTGGCCAAGGCTGTGGCTAGGCATGCGGCTCTGCCGCTGCTCAGCTGAGTAAAGGTGTTGCTGTCACCAAATGCCCATCGCTGCCTCTCCTTCCCCACCAGACAGCCCTGACCCCTTACACCCACTGGCATCAGTGTGCTGAGAGTGTGGGGGAGTGGGATCAGGTTTACCTGGGGCTTGTACAGGCAGAAGAAGATCTGTAATTGCAGCCTGAGGATTGAGGACAGCATGTTGCTGCTGTGAGGAATCTCCTGTTTCTAATTTTATTTTCCTATCTGCTCATAAATGTCATGAAAAATTAAATTAAAAAAGAAGCACAGGGTGTCACATAGTCCTACCATAAAAAATGTATCTTCTAAGTCATAAATTAATCATTTGTTTTCTTCATCTGGTTTGCCTGATACAAACAGGAACACTTTGCTTTTGCTAAGAGTGCAAACGACTCTACTGAAATGATCTTGTGGAAATAGGAAGATGCAAGAAGAAAACATTCAAGTAGCCTGTAGCAGTCTGCACACTGTTACAAACAGAAGGAAAGTCCATGAAAGGAAATATGACTTGGAGGACAAACACATCTGGCACATTATTATTGATTACTCCCTATCATACAACATGTCCTTGGATGGTATGTATGTAGCTGTTTTCCACAATTCATAAAAACACACTGTTTTTTTGGCTTTCCTCCTAAAAGCGTGACCGGCCTACTTTTCTGTCATGTCTGTGACTTTCAATGTTGTTGGCTCCTTGGGCCACTCTTTCTAGTGCTGTTTTTATTTTTCCAGCAATTACACCAACTGCCACCTCCAAAGGGGAAACTAGTATTGCCAGTTATGAAGGAGGTTAACTGTGAAAAGCAAGAAAAGGAAGAACCTGGAGATAATGCCTGAGCAGTATTTCTACAACATTTCCAAAAGGTAATAATACATCTTTATGCTTTGGAGACAGTGAACAAGGTGGCTTTTGGTCAGAGTAAAGTAAGTCCTGTACATCTTCTGTTTTTTTTCTTTATTGTAGAAATAAAATCTATCTAATAATTTTTATCTGTTTTTCAAATACCTTGAAGTTGAATGCCAGCAAAAATTTCTGGCTAGATGTTAGCTATTTGCCTGCGGTTATGCAAGGGAAGTAGGGCTACTGTATGGAGGGGTTTTTGGTGAGGTTTTCTACATCTGCATGGTGGCTTTCAGAGGACTGCAGGATCAGCAGGAGAAAAAATACATTGGTCTCATCAGAAGAATTAGCCATGAGTCTTACCGTGATCTTTGCTCCTCCTCCAGCATCTAATCAAGATACCTTGGGACCTTAGTTTTTGGGGCTGAGGCAAGTGCAGGCATAATAGAGAAAGAGATGAGATTATAGAAAACCGAGTCTTTTTGCTTGCTAGGATCTCAGAAGGAAAATAACCGAGGCAGCACCTAACTGGAAAAAGAGCAGGAAAGGGCAAATCTTTGTGCAAAGACCAGTTATGGAGTGCACTGAAAAATGATGTCTCTTTCACAGAAATATAAAAATTGTGTTAAAAAAGTATGCACATGCATGTCAAATTTACCTTTTTGTTGTTCTCCCTCAGCTCATCCACCTGCTTCTACCTCTCGTGTTGTTCCTTGTCTAAAGCAGCTTCATTTCCATAGTCTTTTCTCTATCAAACTCTTCTTTGACTTACAAGCATCTTCCAGCAGATCTCAGTGCAGTGTCACTGACTGGCACGTGACACCCTGCTCAGGCTCCCTATGGCATAGAGACCCTGGCCAGGTGGCTTCGTTGTTAAGGAGAGCTGCAAGGTGATCGGTTAAATAAATCCCCTCCTGTTGTGTTGTCTGAGATGTTTATGTTTTTATGAAGGGACCAGTTCACTTGGTGAGTCTCTATTTTTAGATTTGTGCTAGCAGCCCTTGGGAGTTTACGTTGAAGATGGAGATGAAAGGACACCTGTCAAGGTGAAGGTCTGCATAGCCAAATTGGAGTTGGCTTCCTGGCTGGTACTCCCACAGGGACTGCAGACAGAATTTTTGGGTGGTGCAGATTGTCACAAATACATTCACGTGATACTACTTCTATTTCTTGTTTTTGAAATACACCAAGTTTTTTTAGCTTGGACAGGCATCAGTTGCATTTTATGAACTTGTCCTCCTTCAATGTTGAATAAAGTATACAGAGGAATATAATGGCAACAAGGGAACACCAAACACAACGTTGAGAAGACTGCTCGAAAACTTCTATAAACCAGGAAGAGGTTTAGATAAAATGTTTAGGCGAAGGTAGCCTCCTTCAGGATTACATAGCAAAGGGCAGTGCCATCCAGAAATTTCACATCAGTTCTCTGCAAGCAAATTCTGATTCTAGAAGGAACCTGGTCATCACAGAATGACCCTGCCTTGGTTCACTACACTTCCTAAGCAACAGCAGGTTATATTTGCATGGATAGTCTCCTTGCTCACTTGGCAATACCCTTTTCTAGCATACAGTGTTAAGGGCTAGTCCGGGCATCTTTACATGATATTGCATTGTGCTATAAAAATGTAACATTTAATTTTTTTTGTTTCTTTTGAAATAAATGTTCTTAATAATTGCCAATATGACATTTAGGTTTTACTTTCTAGTTTGAAATATAAATACATGTTTCCGTTTGCTAGTCTAGTAAAAAATACAATATTTTTAATGGGCTCAGATATGTTGTTAAATCATTTTAGATGTTACCACTGTATTCCATTTTTCCTTAAGTTATTCATTTGTTCCAGCACTCCTTTTGGCAAGAAATTAACTTGCATAAGCTGTTGGATCAGCTTTTCACTGATTTTGAACTCTGTGATTTTTTGCTTCAGCAAAAAGAAAGAGCCGAGTTAAAGAGTTTTTACTTTAGAAATATTTCTCCTCCTTCAGGATTTTGGGTGTCCTTTTCAGGAATTGAGACGCTTAGAACTTTGCAGCGTTGACTTGCTAGACCAGAGATGCTCCTGCAACCTTGTCCAGCTTCCAAGGAGCTGTGCTGCTGCACTGTCATTCCCTCTTGTCCTCGGTTTCTCGGCCTGTGCTTTTCTGACTTTTAAGAGAAGGCATGGGTTTTCTTTGAATGAGCTGCAAAACTTACCCCTCCCTCCATCACCAATGTCCTCCAAGATGTAATACAGCTCATTTCTCAGAAGTGTGCTTTTTCTTTTTAGTTAATTGCTAGTGGGTGTTTTAGGTAAATGAAAGACAACCTGATGAGTGAGTGATGCCCGGCAGGTGAATTTGTTGATTCTTTCAGTTGTTAGTTGACATTGCTTGCAGCAACTCCTTCCTTGCTTTGCTTGCATAGAGTACTAGGGAAATTTGTACCCAAGGAAAATATTTATTAAAATTATACCACAATAGCTTAAGAAATATTTACCTTGTTGGGATTAATTTTAAAGCAGTACATTACAATGGAAAATACAGTCCTGTGCAACAGATACTGCAGCAAAACAAACCTTGAAGTGCTCTTGAAATCTCTCAGGGATTCCTCTTATGGAGCGTGTTGAATGTAACAACAGCGATAAGTGATTCACATTGCTCTGTCTCATAGTTACCAAACTTAACTGCACAGCTGTCTCTGTGGGGTTTTGTAACACTTCTGTTCACCTTGGTAGATCCAGGTTCCAGACGGAAAATTTAAATTCAGTGGGAGAGTCCATGTGAAAACCTTGTGTCCCTGAAGCCAGGCTGAGTTCTGTCTCTGAGTTTAGGGGACAGTTGTTTCATGCTTTCATCTTCAAGAGATTTCAGTCTTAAGGTGAACTTGATTCCAGGCTTCAGTCATCCTTTACAAGGATCCAGCCTGCAGGGCAGGAGGGTAAAAAATTGGATCTGATCCGTTCCTGGCCAATAACTCACTTCTCTGTTGATGGTTGCTGAACATGGCCCGCTGGATGCAACTCTGTCTGACAAAGTCCCTACGCTAGCAGGTGGTAGGAGCTATGAAGGTAAAACAGAGGAAATACCACTCAAGATACATTACTTACAGCCCTATCCTAAGTCTCCATTGCTGAAACCATTCAGGACAGTCTCCTGGGCTGAGAGGCTCTATGCTCTAACCCAGTGGGACTCTTCCTTTGTGCTTCCTTGAGTAAATGATTCAACTTCTGTGCACTTCCATTTACAGGTCTAGAAAATGGGATGATGCCTCACCCTAACTGTGTGTACATGACAGGCAAACTAGGGCAGACTTCTAAAATATTCAAGCATCCGAAGAGGCAAACTATCACATAATAGGGTTTTCAAAAGAACACAAGTATCTAACTTCTCTTGGAGTGAATCACAGTGAATCACTTTGAATGCCTGCTGCTGAAACAAATGGGGCCCAGCTCCCAAAGGTTATGTGAAAGGAGTCTGCACAAAGCTTTGA
The DNA here is from genome assembly GCF_000699245.1 of Pterocles gutturalis. Lineage (NCBI taxonomy): Eukaryota > Metazoa > Chordata > Aves > Pterocliformes > Pteroclidae > Pterocles > Pterocles gutturalis. The sequence continues at coordinate 2,535 of NW_010134351.1, read as the reverse complement.
CTCTTCCTGCAGACACAGATGAGACTCTTTTTTCCTTAAAAAATGTGACTACTTTTGTTGGAGTTTTTCACTGAAATTAAGATTTACCTACACAGGCTCACGTAACACCGTCTTTTCAGTTGCTTACCATTGCTCCATAGAGTTAGCTGATTTTTCAAGAGGTTTAAAGATTAAGATATACTTTAGTTTGTAACTCTCTTTCTTTTATCAACTCTTGGTCACAAATACAGCTTTATAAAGGTGTCTAGTTGATATGATTCAGAACACATTTTACAAAACCACTTGGCTCTGTGGAGAGAATTGATTTCTTTGTCAGAGAGAGTGATTGACAGTCCAAACCCACATAATCTAAAAGAAGATGCAGAGACAACATCTGACAGTTCGTCCATCACAACAGACCCCTAGAGTTAGCAAAGTCCTGTGCAGGAATTTTGCACTGGGCTCAGTGATGGGGGCAAGCATGTAATCAGGTGGTGAAGGCATATGATGAGTGTGTCAGACAACATAATGAACATGGCCCAGGGAAACCATTTGCCGTGGGAGAGGCTGTTGCTAGAGCATCGGTTCGTGAGCGGTGGCTGTCCCCAGCTGCAGTGCAGCCCCCAGTGCCCAGGGGAGCTGGGTGCTAAGCAAAGCTGCTCAGAGGCTCTGGCCAGTGGGTGTGAAGGGGAGTCCAGAAATGAGTCCTGTGGTCACGTGTGAGACTCGACGGCTCTGGTGCCACCTCAAGCAGATGTTCTGGGTTCCTGTTTCAGTGGGCTGAACTGGAAGACAGCACCAAGCCTCAGCTCAGCAAGGCTTTCCAAGCTGTACTGCGAATGTGGCCAAGTCCAGTGTTGATTCGCAACGCCAGAGTCTTTGCTAGAGCCTTCATCTTGGACAACTGTTCAGAAACCCGGATGAATCATGTTACCAATGCTAAACACTGAATCACACACCTACCAAATCCGTCAGCAACAAAATTTATAGGTAAAAATAAGACAGTACACCTCTTTAAACTGTTGGCAGTATTTTAGCAGGATCTGTTCAGATTCTATAACCATATGAGCTTTCCAAAGTATTAATTTAATTGCATAGCACCTTCTTATCTAATTTGCCCCTAGCCAGATCTTCAAAATGATTTAAACTTCAAAGATGATAGCAATCCCACATGCACAAAGACACTTGGAAAAACTATTTAGTTGATTACAAACTAGTGTTGATTGCCTGTGCTTTCCTCACAGCATTACCTTTTCTGTGGGCATGGAGTGCTCTTGTAATTTGTCAACTCCTACCACTATTTAAGATCAGTTTAGCTTTCTCACATTAATTAAAAACTGTAATTAAATGACCAAAAAGCCCTCACTATGACTCAGAGCATGCATCTGGCCCTTGTTTGAGATGGAGGGGAAAAAAAAAGTGAAGTTATGTCAGAAATTTCCGGGATGTTTTCTTTTGATTTTCCCATAAAGGCACTCTGCTGAAATGGCAATGGCTGAAAAATAAAAGAGAGAGACAGACATCTTTCACCAAGGGGGAAAGGACTGCAGTAAATCGTTCTGCTTATACTCCATTTTGAGCTCAGAGTGCAGAGCAGGATTAACAGATCATGAATGGAAGGTGCAAAATAAATATGCTTTTAAAATATCTTAATTTTAGTCCTGTAAAAGTCTTGGTGAACTTTATTTTAAAAGATTCCTTTTCTTGAGGAGACAGGCACTCCACACTTACTCTCCCATATTGATGCAAAAGGGAAAGATGAGCATTAAAGAAGCAGATTTACTCTTGCAAGGGGTTACCACTGCATTTAATAGCCATACATTTATATATTTCAAAAGATGAGGCTGTAGCTTCCGAGTACATTTGGGAAAGAAGAGCTCTGTGCATAAGTTTTATCATATTGCACAAGATCTGTCTCTGCTAATTGAATTTGGCCACTTTTATGTTGTTTTAGTGACCACATAAAACAGGGAGGGTAGAATACCTCAACTTCTGTCTCCTGGTGGAGATGACATACATGTTGTAGCTAAAGCTTTCTAACAATTAACTGTCCTGATTGTAACATAAAGATGAGACATATTTCCTCATAACTCCCTATCTGGATTCCGTGAGAGCTGTTCAAAAACATTTGTTGAACAGCTGTCTCTAGAAAGAAGAGCGAGCTAGTGAAATGTGTTTTTTAAATTGATACAGATTTCAGTGAATTGCTGTTTGGAGTTATTTTTGGAGCAAAAAGTTTTCAGAGTGAAAAAATTATCACTTCAAAATGCACTTTGTTTTTCTACAAAAAATTATGTTTACTGAGATGAAGATCTGGAGTCATACAAAGTAATTTTTTGAAGGAGGGATTCTTGTGATAACTGCTGGCTTTAGAGCTCAATTTAGTTTGAAATAAAAAAAGATAATATTTTCCTTAATGGAAGTCACTTTTTTACCTGCACACTTCTTTCATGGTGGATGGATTTTTTTTTCTTTATCAAAAGCAAAAAGGTAATTGTTTTGTTTATCTACTTTTCATTTATTCCTGTACTGTAAACATGTGTCCAAAGAAGGGCA
>NW_010134350.1:0-8232 GCF_000699245.1 Pterocles gutturalis | reverse complement strand
AAACCTAATGATGCTTTGGTGGAGGTGCCTATCTCGTTTTTAAGCTTTTTCGGGGAGAATAGGTCTGCTCTGGATTAGGTTTTTATTGGTAATTATTGCAGAGCCTGCTTTCATTGGTGACCCTATTGCTCCTGGTGTGGTACAAACGGTTACAGTTACTGATGTTTTTACAGGATAATGCCCTTTCCCGTGTGTGGGGACAGGTGCAATATATATTCTATATGCTAATGATGAACGTTGAGCTTTGATGTGCAATTGGAAAGTAGCCCCCATCTTTATTTCCAGGGAATGGAGAAAGCTCTTTTTCACAAGTTGGTGTGGAAGACACCTCAAAATGTTTAAAAGATCATTCCTCTTCCTTCTACCAGAATTTGCCAGCTGGTCAATCCGTTTTGTCACATCAGAATTCCTCCTGCCTTATTTGCCCCTGACTATAAAGGCATATGGACCACAAGTCCCAGGGATGTCAATGGAAACACTTGGTCAGAGCAGTTAATCACATCCTTATTTAATTGCCCTGTGTTCCCAAGATCCATTATACTATAATGATTTTGTTTACCCAGCCTCCTAAGTAATTTCTGTTAATACTTGCAACAGGCCAAACAGGAAGGTTGGGCATTGCAACTCTTTTGGTGTTCCCCAACCCTGGGTGTGAATCCAGCGTGCTGGTCAGCAGGTACCAGCGGGACCAGTGGTGCTTTTGCTGTTACACAACAGGGAACTTGTGTGTCCCAGAGCGTGACTCAGCTTCATTTGATGCACTTCCCTGAATGCTCAGGAGTAATGAGACACAGCTTATATTTCATGGAAAGGTATTATAAATATGAACAGGATGTAGATATTAGATTATTGTGTATCTGGGGAGCAGTGTCCTCCATGGGTGAGGATGCACTGTCATTTTGTTCTGGCAGTATGTCTTTTACTTTGAGAGATTCCGTTGTATAGCACAGTGAGTGAGGGAAGGTGCATAAAAGAAATACTGCTGAAAAGAATCTTAATGGGCAGAGATTCTAATCCTTTTGTATCAGAAAGATTTGGAGGTCTTGGTGCCAGAAAAGATGAAGTCTGCAGTTAGGGGAGTTAAGTGGTTTTTACCTTGTCTCACTCCTCTCCATCTGCAGGGGAGGACAAGGGGATTTTACAGTGGGTTTTTTTTCCCAAATTGTCCTGGAAATGTGCTAGTGCTAGAAGGTTAAAATTCAGTAGCAGGAGGAGATAGCAACGCCTTTGTTGCTTTTTTTTCTCTTATTTGCTGTTGGTATCACTGCACTGGGAAGATTGATTAGCAGTGGACCATAGCAAGAGGCTATGGGGGTTTTTTTCATTTTCTTGGTTTTTTGTTTCAGGAGAGGAAGAACCAAGCTAGTAGGTGGCATGACAGGATGAGTAGGTCAGGTGGGGCAAAACAGGCAGGCCAGTCAAATGTAGGTATATGGGGAGGGAAGTAAAGTGAAGGGGAGGGGTAGCTCTGGATCAAAGCCTGATAGCTGGATTTGTTCCTCAGACAGTCCCGTAGGCAGTGCAGATGAACACTAACCTATCCCAGCAGATGCTGCATTGTAGACTGGTTGGGGAAGTCCTCTTTACCAAGTCATGGTATGTTTTCTGTTAGACCGGGCTAGGAACTCGCTGTCTTCCAAGGTCGTTGCTTTCAGTGTGTTTTCCTACAGCTGAGGTGACGCTGGTGGTGGTCTGTGTGCTGGTGGCCACAGGTGAGTCTGCTCTGATTCTCAAGGATACGCTTCTTCGCTGCAGTCCTTTCTCCACAGGAACTGCAGTTTCTCTGCAGAAAAAAACTTGTCAGGAGCAAGCAACACCACCAGGAAACGGCACTGTACACTCAGCGCTGGGATGGTTACAGGTGAAATGCTGTACTGGGTTGTGCTAACACTGCCGAAGGCTAGACCTTCTGATCTGTTTTGTCTTTCTGTTCCTGTGGCAGGATGCTGTTCCCTTTGCCTCTGTGGGTAGCCTGCAGTCTGCTTGCCTGGCTCTCTCTCTACGCTTGGTTCTGCCATCGCTACAAGCACCGGAATTATGAATGGAGCTGCAGGCTGGTCACGCTGACCCACGGCATCCTTGCTACCTGTCTCTCTGCTTACATTGGCTTTATTGATGGTCCCTGGCCTTTGAGTCACCCAGGTAAGTAATGAAAGTTGTGGTCCCAAGTCCCTCAATGAGTGACAGCACAAAGTGGAGTTCTCTTACCTCCTCAGTATCCAGCCCACTTGAGGAATGATGGCTGTAATGCTATCTGAGCTGCTTTCTGATGGAAAGTACTAGAGCACTGTATTTTGCTAGTGTAATGCCTCTTCCCTGCTGCAATCTGGCAAAGTGTGTGATCACGTTGTGTGGCCATTACGTGTGTGCAGCTGTTGGACTAACAACTCTGCTATTGTGACTTGTCTGACTTCTGCAGCTGAGCTGTGATCAGTACAAGCTAATACCAGCCTGCCAGTGCTGAAGGTGAATACCCTTTCCTTGTGTCGGATCCCACCTGCGTGTTGCCTTCATGCTTTAAAACTCTGTCTGGTGTCTTTATGTTTCAGGATCACCAAACACAACTCTTCAGGTACATGTGCTGTGCCTTAGTTTGGGATACTTCCTCTTCGACCTTTGTTGGTGTGTGTACTTCCAGACAGAGGGTGCCCTGATGCTGGCCCACCATCTGGTGAGCATCTTGGGCATCACAGCGTCATTGGCACTTGGAGAGTCAGCCGTGGAGGTCAATGCCGTCATCTTTGGTAGTGAGATCACTAACCCGCTGCTGCAAGCCCGCTGGTTCCTCAAGGAGATGGGGTGTTACCACAGTTTCACGGGTGACGTGGTGGATTTCTTCTTCGTGGTCCTCTTCACTGGGGTGCGGATTGGAGTGGGGGCCTGGCTGATGTACTGTGAGCTTGCTTCTCCCAAACCCAGGTGGTACATTAAGCTGGGTGGTGTCATCATGTACGCTGTCTCCTGGGTTTTCATGGTCAGCATCTGTCGCTTCGCTAGGAGGAAGAGCATGAAGAAGTACCATGCTTGGAGGAGTCGGAGGAGTGATGAGTTATACTTGAAAATTAATGGGCATCTGAAAAACCACTGACTGGATGCTGAGTAAAGACTTCCTCGAGTTCACGATCTGGCAAGAAGGGGATCGTGCCTGAAATGCCACTGTCGGGAGAGGAGCCAACACACGTTAGCAATTCTAGAGCCAAATTTATCCTTGGCATAACTCCACTGAAATCCGTGGAGCTATGCCATGGATTCATTGGATCTGCAGTGTTGGCCTGGCAGAGGCTGGCTCAGTGTGTATGTGAGCACACACTAAATGACGAGTGAAAGAAGGGCTAATTTTACGGACTAAACATAGCTAGTCCAGCAGTGCAGGTGTAAATAGTAATGTTAGTAGCTAACTCCTTCAGCACTGGTAGAATCTTGGAAAAAGGGAGAAAACAACACTGGATCTTTATGTTCGGTGTCCTGTACAGTCTAGACAGCTAGAGTGACTCTTCATACTGTTAGGAAGAAGCATGTTCTAGTGTTTCATCAGAGTTGGGATTCTTGGCTCTTCCACCAACTTGTTATGTGACCTTGGGCAAGTCACATAGCTCTGACTCGGTGCCTAATTTCCCCATCTGTGAATTGGGGGTGATGGAGCTGATCCATCTGTGTTATGCACTTTCAGATCTTTACTTGAGAGGTGCTATATAAATGTGAAATGACGGTTGTTATCTGCACTTTGTTCATTATTGCTGTGTTTCCTTTGGGAGAAACGATTTCGGTGGTTGAGCTAGAGACTGACTCTAGAAGGAACAGTATTTTAGGTAGGTCATTGTTTCCTACCCTTTCTAATTCCTTTTAATAGCTTATTTAATAACATAATGCTAACTTATTTCTCAGTAGCGTCCAGAAGCTCTAAGCAGCACTGGCGCCTTGCAGGACTTGGTGCTCTGTGAATACACCCAAAGACACAGCCTCCAGTGTGAAATCCTTCTCTGACTTTTTCCCTCTTCATCCCTGACTGTTAAAACTCCACCCACCCCCTCCAAATACTGCTTTTAGCAACTCGAGTGACCAGCACCATCCCCTATGAGAAAAAGGAATGGCTTTATGAGGTGGAGCTAGCAATGATGTCTCAGAGCAAGGCCTTGTAGTCTGTATAGTGGCCTCCAGCACAGAATCACAGACCCAGGAAGAAGTACAATTTTCAAGCTATGGAGCACATGCTGGGACCTATCCTTGGGCTAGTCCATAGTGGCTAGAGCAAATTGTAAAAGGAAACTGCACAACTAGTGTGAAATGATAACTTGTGCTTGAATTACTGTGTAATAGCAACTAATGTTCCACCAGTCAATGGTGTAGATACTTTGTATTATGTTTTATAAAATAAAGACTATTTAATTACATGAGGAATTTGTTTTCTCTTTGGATGCAGTTCTTAAGTTGTATTGTGTATTGCTGGATGAGTTGGCATTGCCAGCATAAATGAACAAAGCGATGGTCAGTTGGTGCTTTTTAGGGACTGAGACAACTGCTTGCACAGTTTTCACTGTTATTGCTTCTTAGACATGTTAGAAGGCAGAGAAACTATTCTCTTTCCAAGTCAGCTTCAATACGTACTCTAGTAAATCTGTATAAGAGAAGCTGTTAGCTTGCTGGCTTTGTCCTGTTTCCCTCAAGTTCCAAGGAGAGTTTGTCAGGTGGTAAGCTGGCAAAGTAAGAGAGCTTTAGAAAATGGATTTAAGAAGGAACTGAACAGGTCTAGGTGTATGGAAAAGCTTTTGCAAAGTAAGAATGGTTTGCTGATAGTTAATTTCATGTGGAAAGGTGAAAGTGTCAGTTTCTGTGGCTTCTTAAATGTTACAAAGTACAAGTTCTCAGCAATGCTTGTATTATGTTGTTGTTTGAGTTGGGTATCCTCAGAAGGTTAAGATCTGTTCAGTGTAACTGATAATCCTCAGATGTGATGAGAAATGATGTTATTCTCTATCTCTTTAAATTTTACCCTAATAACAAATACCTTTTTTTTTTTTTCTTTAATCCCCCCTCCAATCAGAGGACATTGATTCTAGCAGAGGGCAAGAAGAATACTCATGACCGAATGTACAGCAGCCTTGTCTGTCCTTACAAAGGTTGCTGCTTTCACTACGCTGATACGGAAAGAGAGCTTAGTGCTATAAAAATGCTTACTGTGATGTGGATTATCCAGGTTTAGGAACTGTAATAAGCTGTCATGGCAGAAGCTCTGATAGATGAGGCTATCTGTGTCTCAACAAAGTCAGCAAAATATTACCAAAAAAAATCGGTGAGGCAGGAAGGTTTAAGTTGAGCTAAGCTGGAGAGCAGAGCCAGGCTAAGCCCCGTCCGGCCAGGAGGAGGAGAGCTGCCGTACAGGGACGTGGCAGCAGGTGGCAGCAGCTCCTCGGGCAGCGCCGGCCGCCAGCCTGGGAACGGGCTTTGCGGAGGAGCCGCAGCGAACCCGCCCTCCCACCAGTCCCCTGCTGAGCACCGCAAGCCTCTCCTTTTTGTGCCATCCTTTAAGGCAGAATAAGAAGTTATCCTTTGTAGGACTTGGCCTTCTCCGCTTCTCCTTACTTGAGCCGCTTTGCTCTGCTCTGGACTGTGAAAAGTAAGGCTCTTGGGGACATCGGAGACAGACTGATGAGGTTAATACGCGGTTTCCATTTATAGCATCTCTATGTACAGCAGTACTCTCTGTAAATTCAGGCTGAGGACTTTATAGCTACCAAAAAAAAAAAAAAATCTATTTTAATTGGTATTGCACAGTGTAATTGCTTATTGATTTCCCCTTCCACCCTTGCCCTGTATTTCACATTGTAAAACTGTCCAGGCAGCAGGCGTGTTATAAATAGGCATCTATATTAACGTGAGTATGCAATCAGGTCCCACCAAAAAAAATCATTTGCAGAAAACAGAAGCAGTTATGGTTTCAGAGTCTACTTTTGAATTGTTTTATTAGTGTTTTTCTTTTTTTAATTGTTGCATTAAATGTTGAAATGTGAATGCAGCCCATTAGGAGCAAGAGTTAATCTCCTGAACTGTGTGGCGTAAGGGTTTTATGCTTCCTTTTTATCATTGGTGTAGTTTTGTGTGATGCTTCTTTTGACAATACTGAGTAAATTTTTGACAAATGTTAATCCCTGTCACTCCACTGAATTTTTAGATCAATTTACTGCAGCAGAGGCTAAGTTTCTTTCTCATTCCTATATTTTTATTTTTAGGATTTTCTCCAGCTAATTGTTATTATCATTGTGTTGTCATGTACAATAAAATATAATTAAGTAATAAAAAACCATGGAGGCCTGATATGCAAATGCTGGGCCTGTCATGAAAAAGAAGGTCTCCCAGGAGCCTTCCTCTTTCAAGGCATAGCACTCGATGTTCCCCAAGTTGAAAGCAGGGAGGGATTTATTGCAGAGAAGATGCAATAAAGAGATAGATAATAAATATAGATTGTGGTATTCAGTCACTCCGTTACTGCTGATGGCTATATTGCACACAGCTGCAGAATGAGAGGCAGTTGTGGCTGCATATCTTGCCCCCCCCCCCTTTTTTTTTTTTTTTTTTCCCAAGCCTCTTTGTCAGAAAGAAACCAAAACAGGAAGCGTAAATGTCCTGTGTATATATGTCAAGTATCATGTAGAAGATGATTTCATCCCACGCTTCCCCTCTTTGCACTGAACTTCTTCAAAACAACAAATTCTTCAGACTATCAGCCAGTCTCCTGGCTTCCTGATTCACGCTCGCTTTGCTCCAAGGAGGAAAGCGCTGCATGTTGCAGAGCGGCAGGATCCTGAGTTCAGCTTCACCCAAGGCACGGTCCGGTATGCTTAGTGACCTCTCTGGTCCTAAATTTCCAGAAGCCTGTTTTGCAAACTCTTTCCAAGTCCAGTGTCCTGGCTGTGAAGAAGTATATCAAGGTAAGATTAATTAAAGGGAGGAAGGATGGTGTCATATACGATTCGGATTAGGTAATGAGATTATTTTGGTCTGTTGACATTTGGTGGGAAAGACTGACGTCCCACAAGTTCCTCTGCGCTGGGTGGCCGGGTATTAATGCCCACCCTCCCTGGCAGCAGAGCTGTCCTGCTTTCCATCCCATTCCTGTGCTGCTCATGAGCTTTAATTCCTGGCAACATGAGGTGCAGTAGAATCGGAAGGTTCCTGAGGTTCTGGTATATAGATGTTATTCCTAGGTGTTTGAGAACAAGAGTGCCTGGCTGGAATCTTATTTATCCCCTTGTGTTGGCAACAAGGTTTTGGGATTAGGTAATGTACCTAGAATTTGTTAGAGTTTGCTTTATGCCACTTGTGCATTGTCGGAAGCAGGCTCTGCTGTTTCGATGTGTGCAGAATTGAGACCGGCACTTCTCTCCAGAGCTGGCACAAACGGCAGGGAGTTAGAGCCATGTACCAGCAAGGATGAGTTTCTGTTGAGAGCTGTGGCTGAGCAGAAGGATGTGACCGTCCAAATATTCCGTGTTTACTGGGCATGTCAAGTCTGTTGGTCACCTTTTCATACTGGAAGGAGCTTTTTGCAGTAAGAGGAGCAGGAACAGGCTCCTGGCTGCGGTGTTGCTGGAAGGCCAAGGTATGGGCGGGGGGGGATCAGGTCTGGTTCTGGTTTCAGGTTTTTGTTGACCTCCACCTGTGAGAACAATTCCTACGGAAACGTGCTGCGGAAATGCAGGGAACGGGAGATGGGACACGGAGCTAGGAAGGGTCTGGGAGGACCCAGTGACTATCAGAGGCTCCAGAGCTGCATGGCTCCTGGCACCTTCCTGGTTTCATTCGCTGTTTATTTTCTGTTCTAAGTTTCTTCGGTGTCACATTTTCCACGCCGCATCCCGCGCAGATGGAGGCGCGGACACTCCCTGTCCCTGCGAGCTGGTGACAAGACAGAAGAGAGGAGGAGGGGAAGGGTCTGGGAGGACCCAGTGACTATCAGAGGCTCCAGAGCTGCATGGCTCCTGGCACCTTCCTGGTTTCATTCGCTGTTTATTTTCTGTTCTAAGTTTCTTCGGTGTCACATTTTCCACGCCGCATCCCGCGCAGATGGAGGCGCGGACACTCCCTGTCCCTGCGAGCTGGTGACAAGACAGAAGAGAGGAGGAGGCTGAGAGGGGAGGGGGCGGCTGGGGCTCCGGGACGGACGGGAAATGGAGGGGGAACCTCTCCGACGGCGGAGTTGGGATGGGACGGGAAGGAAACAACCCCGCTGGCCCG
>NW_010134349.1:0-212 GCF_000699245.1 Pterocles gutturalis | reverse complement strand
TTATTTTTATTTTTTCATAATTTAATTACCATAGTTTTATTTATCATATTTTTACTTATTATCATATTTTTTTATTATCACATTTTTATTTTTTTACATCTTTATTTCCTATATTTTCTCTTTTCAAGCAGCCGGTGTTTGGTGCTGGGACTGTCTGTGCCCCCATCCCACAGGGACCAGGGGGATGCCAGCCCTGGCTGTGGCAGGGGACA
>NW_010134348.1:9728-44285 GCF_000699245.1 Pterocles gutturalis | reverse complement strand
CTGTATTTGTGCTTGGGATTTCCTTGACCAATGTGTGCTCTGCTTCTTGGGTCAACAGTGCAGTCACTGAGGGCTTTTAGTGACACAAAGCAGCCTTTCAAAACAAGTCAGTGTTTATTAGTCCCTGGGATGGCATCTAGAGCAAGGTCAGGTTTGTGTTGCCAAATCAAATTTAAGATGGAATCTGTGGGTAGTGAAGCAACCACTCTGGATTTCTAAACCTGGTGGAAGTCCTCTCTGTGTCCCAGTGTGCAAAGCCCTCACTATGTGGTCCTTGCCACAGCCTCCTGATGCCTCAGGGCACTTTTTCTCCAGTTGCAGTACTGCTGTGGTCAGAGTCCTGCCTCCTCCAGCTCTTAATGCTCATCTTTGGTCACTGGAGTCTTCTGTCACCTCCCCAAAGTGCTCAGGGGCAGTTTGCAGTAGTCCTTTGACAGCAAGTGAGGCACGTATACTATTGTGGCAAGTACTGCTTTCCCAGCTAATTTCCAAGAAACCAGTCTCCATTGTGGATGCCCTAGCCTCCCGTATGGTCCACATTTGTCTCTTTGTCAGACTTGTGTTGTTCCTTGGGGTGTTTGGCAGTGTGCAGGGACCAGCTTTGTACGAAGGGCAGGCTGGTGAGCTTGTGACCCAATTTTAAGAGCTCAGGCACTCTGGATAACAGCCAGCTCAGTGCACCCTGGCAAGCAAGCTGATAGCAGAGTGATGGGTTCATGAATCAAAGGGATTTCCTGTGGAGATGAGGATGGCTTCAGTCCTCTCTCCTTTTGATGGTGGGATCCTCTTCAGCAGGAGCTTTAGTTTTGGACCTTCAGGTCCTAGTACAGAAACATGCTTGGCTGAACTTAGGTGCTGTTTTAGGCACATTGCAGTGGGTATTTTTGTTGTGCTGGCTGACTGAGAGGAAGAGACCATAGCCACATGTGCTCTTGAGATACCTTGTCTGTTGTTTGTGATTGACCTTGACCAGCCTGTACAGCTGCTGGCTGTTTGGAGCTCATGGATAAAAATAGGGTCCCTCAATTATATATGCAAATGAACATAAAACAAGCTGCCAAGCAGTGCTACAGTTGGGCCCCAATGTGGAAACTGCATGTGTGAATTGAGCTACTGCCATCCAAACCTGTCTGTGTCTTTGCATGGGGTTGGCAGTGGGACTGGATGAGGTTAGTCCTGCTGGAAAGAGCTGCAGGGCTAAAGGATGGCCAGACAGCAGGCAGGCCCAGTCCTCAAGCCCTACAAGATGCTTGTGTGCTTATTACTTGTCAACTGCTCGTCCATTGCCATTAATTATTTTGAGTGAAAGGAAGCACATGTTCAGGTAGCATTTTCCTCTGTTAGACTACATATTTAAATAATTGTCACCTTTCTCTTCCGTAACATCCATTAGGGATGATTATTCTCATTTTCTGACTCCCAGCCTTTGAAGGCAAACCCTCCTAGGGGTGCCTTCCTTTTAAATTCACTTCAGACACTTGGATTGAGCGGTATGCAGTTTTTGGTGCTAAGTATGTTAGTGATTTCTGGATGCCCTTGATATGGGGTATCATTTTCATAGAATGACATCTAACTACCCTTCCCTCTCATGTCTCGGGCAAGAGGGACTTCAGTAAAACTGATAACTGTCTTGTAGCTTAGAGGGTGAAATCTTTCTTCATCCACCTGAAATGTTTGTATTTATTCAGGGAAGAAAAAGAAAACCAACTTTGTCTCTGTCTGGCTTGTGGGAAGTTTTTCCATGAGATGTGTGGCATTCCCAGTGTTTTATTGCAAAATGAGACTTTTTCATGTCCATTTGTAAAAACCAAGTAGTGAATAAGATTTGGTTGTTGATCTTGTAGGAGTAATTGTCAAACCTATTTCAGCTGCTTAATGTGATGTAATAATGAAAAGGCAATTGTGGGTAATCTTCTAGAGGACTGAGTGTTGGTTTTTTTTTTTTTTTTCTCTTTTATTCCTCTGTAAGGCCTTCTTACTTTGCTTCATTTTTTATGGGACTTTTTAAATGAGTGTCTGACAGTGGTAGTAATAGATTGACAGGTTCAAATCTGTTCCAAGCTTAGCACAGGGGATGTTGTAACATATAAGCTTTCACACATCAAGCAGTAAAGCGAGAGGTGGATGGGTTGATTAGCTTTGTGAATGACCTGTCTTCATTGGACATGAGAGCTGTGGAAGGTCAAAATTTTTTTAGAAGGTCTGCCAAGGTCTGGGTCCTTGTTGAGCTGAGTGAGAAGACATCAAATCTGGGAAGCCTGGTTGATCCTAAATAACCTCATAGATTTCCCTGTATCTGTGAGGATGGCTGTGTAGACCATTGTTGTGCTTGGGGGCATCTACCTGCCTTTCTCCTATGACTTACCAGGCTTTCAGAACAGCTCAGCAGCTACGTGTCTTCAGTAAAATATGGTGCTTTCCTCTTATATGAAGTGTTGTAAAACTAAATCAGGGATCAGTGCACCCGTCTGAATGGCTTTGCAAACAGATTTGCCTAGACCTGATGTCTGCATGTCACTGTGGGATGAATCCTGTAACTGGGGCAGTTTTCTATTTTCCTCAGAGCAAATCGGAGCCCTGGCTGGGCAGCACATCGTGCACGTGGCCTGCGGAGAGTCTCACAGCGTGGCGCTCAGCGACCAGGGACAGCTCTTCTCCTGGGGCGCTGGCAGCGATGGGCAGTTGGGCCTCGCCACTGTAGAAGATGCAGTGACAGTACCAAGGTAAATTTTTAACAGGTTCAGGTTTCCTTAAGGCATCTTGTTGGAGATGATGTGTCAAGGGTTGCTCGCCTTCCAGCCTGGAGTTGGTGGGAGCATTTTTGCTCAGAGGGACAGTAATCAGGCACTTCTCAGGTCAGGATGTCATGATGCCTCCTCCTTCTCCGTACTGTACTGTTGCTGTCTGAGCCCCCCTGGGACTCAGACAAGTCCTCAGGAGGTTTGGGCAGGACAGGCCTTCTGCCTGTGGGTTCTTGGGGCACAGAAAAGAAAATCTGAGTGTGCTCAGCTTCCTCAATGGGAAATGCTACCACATTTTTTACAGAGCAAGGAGGTGCATGAGGAAGGATCCAAAAATAGAAATGTTGTGTGTGATACCCGTCTCTGTTACAGTCCCTAGGATGTCCTCTGAGATGGGAGATACATTTCAAGAAGTGGGGGGAGAATATATAAATATGGCTACGTGAACTGGCAGCTCAGCTCTGAAACTCTTGCACAGTGTTGCCCGTTAGCAGCAAAGCTGCTAAGCCTGCCTACTGCAGTTCTGAATAGTGAATGTTGCTCAGAGACTTCAGGGTAGTGCTCAGTTTTCTTCATGTATTTATTTAATGGGTCTTACCTGGGTCAGAGCACTAATAGGGTTAAGTGCAAGGACATGTAGATATTGGTGGGGCCAGTGACAGACAGACTCCTCCATCCAAAGCGGTTCACAGACGACAGGTCTCAGCTTATCACCATGGTAAAGATAACTGGTCTCTTTGTACTTAATGGTGTTGTATCATGCCACATTAATAGCAGATGTAGTCTGTCTCTTATTCAGTCTGCCACTACAGATCCAGTGCAGAGCAGAGGCTTGGGACATCTGTCTAGGATGGCTGTCATTGTTGAAGCAGTCTTTAAAGGAAAAGAGTTTCAGTCACAAAACATTAATGCTTGAGCTGGAGGTCTCTGTGGGAAGACAGTCCTTAACTTGCAGGTGGCTCTTATATAATTGAGGCTCACATGTCAATGTGCTAGTGCCATTTTAAAAATAACTTTTTAGTGAAATAACTTGAACCTTTGACATCCTATATTCCCTGTACAAAGTACTGAAGAGGTTTTGGTGCTGTAACTTATAGGAGCTGCTAGGCCCCTGACAGCATGAAAAGTGTCGGTGACTGAAAAATAGTGAGAGATGCCAAGAACCAGCTGTTTTCCCCGTTTCCAGATGGCTGGATTTGGTGTTATAGCAGTGCATGTAGGTGGAGTTAGTAGTCTAGTGTCTAAAGGTCTCTGCAGATTTGCATCTCTTATATATGGATCTGTATCACCTTCAAGACTCCATTCCTCGGTCTCAAAACCATAGGTTATGTGTAGAACAAATATCTGAATGGAAACCGTAATTTTGACTTAAGGTGATACTGTGTTTGTGGACACTTATTCTAACATAGCGTCTTCTTCTTTAGGTTGATAAAGAAGTTGAACCAACAGACGATACTGCAGGTTTCCTGTGGAAATTGGCATTGCCTGGCTTTGGCAGCAGGTACTGTAACATTCATTATTTATTACCAAGATTTGTGCTGTTATTTTGCACAGTGTCCAAGATTGCATATTTCTGCATAATAAATCAAAGACATCCCTGTCCCAACTGCTTTCAGGCCAAGTGGGAGGTAAAAAATGGATCAGTTACCATTAATATTGAAGAAGAGCTTTGCCAATACTGTCAAGAAAGAAAACGTTACACACAGGCCACCCACTGTCTCACTGGTGAATGATGGCAGGAACAGTTAAAAGCTTTCCATCTTGATGTAGAAAAATGTGTGCAATTAATTTCTTTGTATTGAAATTATCCTTGGCTATGACTCTTCTGTATGCAACATGTGGACTGTTCTTCAGTATGCTGTTTTAAGTTACAACAGTCTGATGTTGTATTTTGCACTTAGTTGTATGTCTGTTTATTTGCTTAGTGGCCTCAGACTGTGCTTTTACTTTGACACAGAATGTCTTGCTTGATTTTTTTTCATCATAAAGCTGGAGTGGGAGCAAAGCCCCCAGTACCAGTTCTTGTTAATTTTGACAAACTTGCTTTTCTGTTGACCAGCTTTTACTTGCCATTTTCTGTCTCTCCTTGTTTTAGATGGCCAATTCTTCACATGGGGGCAGAACAGCTATGGTCAGCTGGGCTTGGGTAAAGAATGTCCCTCCCAAGCCAGTCCACAACGTGTCAAGTCTCTCGATGGGATCCCTTTGGCCCAGGTTGCTGCAGGCGGAGCACACAGTTTTGCCCTCTCTCTCTCAGGAGCTGTGTTTGGCTGGGGAAAGAACAGCTCAGGACAGCTGGGACTAAGTGATGAACGAGGTAAGAAAATTTATGCTCCTAGGTGAAAGAAGGATGGACTTTTTTTGGCATAGTGTCTCCTTTTGCGTTTTACTGAGTGGTTATGTAACCCTCAGCAACTCCTCTTGGGAGGAGAGGGCAGAGGAACCTGTGATGGACTTTACAGGCTTTTCATACTTACTATGGACAAAAACACTTTTCTTCCCCTTCTGGATATTAGTGAAAGTGAGGAAGGTTGAAAAGAAAGATTTTTAAAATGTGAGTGTCAACATGTAGGCATTGGAAGTGAGGAAGGTTGAAAAGAAAGATTTTTCAAATGTGAGTGTCAACATGTAGGCATTGAAGGAAGTGCTCATATTCTTTCTTCCTTTTCTCAGAAATGCTTTGTCCATATTTTGTTTGATGTGGAGCAAAGGGTCTCCCTGCAGAACAGCAGACTGAACCCATCCCCTTGTTTTTTTGGCTAGTGAGCAACCATATGCTACAAAATGATGGCAATACGGTATCTCAGTTTTGTAAAATGTTGTCTAGTTTATTGGTTATAGAATTTTCCAGATACAGGGCCAATGGTAATTTTTTTCAGGTGGCCATGTTCAGTGAAGTCTAGCCATCAACAGACTTTGAAGATAGGTTTATAAATGAGGCTGAAGAATGGATATGACATTACCACTAGTCAGAAAAGCCCGTATCTCCCCTGCTTGGGCTTTTCTGACTAGTGGTAAGAAGATATCCATTCTTCAGCCTCATTTATAAACCTATGACATTACCACTAGTCAGAAAAGCCCATATCTCCCCTGCTTGTTGTTAACACATTCTTAAATTTTGCAGTAGCAAATGAAAGATTTTCTTTGGAGCTTTAAGCTCTTCAGAGTTTTCTGCATAGTTACTGAGTAGCTTTAAATATCTAAGCAAGTTACTGAGTGTGGATGTGATCTCTACCATGCACAGATAATTTATTTTGCATGGGTGAGTACGGGAGGTGTATGTATTTGTAAATGTTGGGTTGTGTGATGTAGTAGCATATAAATACTGTATGTTGCAAGAGAAAAGTGTTACCTCACATTTTATGTACCTGTAATGGAATGATGCGTTTTGACAACACACCCTACCAACTGAAACATGTATTTAAAGCAATTACTCAAAAACAGCCTGTAGCTTAGCAAAGGATGCTCCAGTGTTGTAGACATAATTTCATCTTGCTTTATACTTTTATGAATATGAAACCCAACTGTAAGGCTTGTTGCATATCTTGTATTCTCTTGAAAATGCTGCAGGTCTATTCTCTTGTACTATATGTAAGGTAGAGCTGATGTTGTATAAGAGCAGCTGTGTTCTGTCTATGTAGACTGACGGATAAATGCTTCTACTTTCAACAAAGCTGTGGTTTATGTATGAGAGTCTTGCTTTGACATGGGGCTAATCTTAGGTGAACAGATAAGGGGCATCTACATGTGGGGCCGTGTTGGCCAGGGATCATACTCTGCTTACCCTCAGTACATGATGCTGTAGTAAATACTTGATATTTATGGTAAGTGAATCATAAGACAGTGTGAATTATACTTAGTGAGCATCAACAGCAAAGTCTACAAACATGAGTAGTCTGCAGCACGGTTATTTAAACCATTAAGCTGTAGATAAGAAGTGTCATTCCTGTCAAAATAAAGATCAGAGTGCTAAAATACAGAACAAAGTAAATGAAAAAGCTGTTCTCATTTCTAAATCCATGCATATGTGACCCTTTTCCTTTCAGTACACAGAAAAAAACCCAACTTGTCAAATCTTTGAGTGAGAGTCTTAAAAAATGGACAACTTCCATAGGTAGGAACCTGATTTTTTTGTTGGTATGAAGTAAGCAGCTGCTCCTTTTACTAACTAACTATTTTGGGGTGCCTATTGCTCCTTGAAATGCTTAGTTTTTATTTTATTTTTGAATCAGTGAAACATGTAACCTTGCTTAGTGTATTCATCCTTGGGAGACCCACTTTTAATGATTTGAATGTCAGAGTGAAGGAGAAAAGCATCATTTAACCGTTGGCAGAGATTAGCCTTATGCAAGTAGGAGGATCATCTTCTTAAAGGATGACAACAGAAGGAAGGCTAGGCATTTAAATACAACTTGGGATTCACCTTGTCATGTGTGTTGCACTGGTGTCTCTGACGTGTCAGGATTGTTCTGTATGGAAAAGGTCTAAGCAAGGTTATGGAATCAAATGTTTGCGGTCATCAGCTAAGGAGTCTGGAAGAGCACGAGGCTGAAGCTGGGTGTAGCTAGGCTGCACTCATCATACCTCCCAAACTGCAAGTGCGTTTTGAGTTTATACAAGTGTCTCAATATTTGCATTCTTGCTCTGGACAGTTTTCTTTGAACCAGGACAAATCTTTTAAGAATAGGAGGAAGAAAGCAGCAGTGAAGTACTAAAGGACGTGGGCTTTTTTTCTCCCAGTTGTTAAATCTTGCATCTCACAGGTAGACCACATCTGAAAATCAGGCTGATGGGGGTTTTCTCAGACATTTAAGTTTGTGTTTATGAAACAGCTCCTTTATTTTCTTTGTCTTTAATGCAGATCGAGAATCCCCTTGTCATGTGAAGCTGTTGCGGTCTCAGAAGGTTGTTTATATTAGCTGTGGGGAAGAGCACACAGCAGTTCTGACAAAGGTAAGGATGCTAATCTGGGAACCCTGGCTACTGTTTCACTTGCTTGATGGTTTCACATTAATTTTCTGGGTAATGGTGGAAAATAACAGATTAATTTACTGTATTCCATCTGACTCCAGTAAAAGAAACTAAATGGAAAGTATAGGCTTATTATAATTTATTCTGAGATTCATTACCAGCATGATCCATTACTGTTTTTGAAGATGAAGATGTTAGTAATCCATGACAATGAGTAGTAAAACTCAGGTGAATCACTCAAAGAAGTTAGCTTTGAGAAAAAAATTAACAAACATACATCCAAAGGGGTGAAAGTAGCATTTTGTTGGAAGATAAAGAGAGGGATATTGTGCACCAGAAAAAAATGCACGTCAAAATGAGCGGTGTTTAAATGAAACGTTAGCGGTCCCTCACAGCATTCAAAAGAGATTTTTCAGTTCAAAACCTGCTGTTTCCAAATGGTGTATAGTTTAGTGGACAGAGGACAGGGCTGGGATTTAGTAGATCACTGTAGTTCTTGCCTTGCCTCTGCCACTTCCTAAGTGTTGCTTCCTTTTTTTGGTGCTTCAGTGTTTTCCACTGTAAAATGAATTAAAACAACTGACATTGGGATTCCTGTGGGAAAAACGCAGTAGAAGATCAGTTGTGTAGGTGCTCTTGTTCAAGGAAAAAGGTCACAGTAATTTTGATCAGCAGCTGACAGAGATGGGTGCAAAGAACTGTGGAAATGGGTGCTACTCAGCCTTGTTTCAACTTGCAAGGGTTTCAGGCTCATCTAGTGACTGGGGGAGCGGTAAGCTGGACTAGTGTAGACAAATCTAAAGATAATTCTGTCAATCTCTGATGGGTGGCAAGGTTTGGAAGCTGCATTAGCAGAACCCAAGTTTCTTTTCTGAATCCTTTGGAAATCCCCAGCGACCTCTGCTTAAGCTTGGGCTTGTACTGAAACTGGAGTCAGAGAGATACTGCTGGGTTGTGGGTCCCTAAATGGAGAATATGCTGTTTGATTTGCTAACAGAGTGGAGGGGTGTTCACGTTCGGTGCAGGTTCCTGCGGGCAACTGGGACATGACTCCATGAACGATGAAGTGAACCCCCGAAGAGTTCTTGAGCTAATGGGCAGTGAAGTGTCCCAGATTGCTTGTGGCAGGTGAGTCCTATGTGCAGTCAGAAACTTGGTGGAGGTTACTGCTGACACTGAGTCTTGTAAATAGGGGGAATAATCCTGCTGCTTCATCCTATGTGTCAGAACAGAGTTAATTTTAATTTTACTTCCCATGAGAATTTTAAGGACCTCTAAAGGGCATTGTTTTTTAATCAGGGTTGTTCCCTGTGCTGGATCTGGTAAAAGATACTTTTCCATCTTATCTGTTAAAAGATCCTTTTCCATCTTAATATTTCGGCAGGACCTCAAAGCAGCAGCCCCTTTGGTTACGAGTTTCCAGCCTCTTTCATGAAAACAGAGTTGTAATACTGGTGCTGTGTTGTTGCCTTTTGGTATGTACAGGCTTAGCAACTGACTAAGCTAATTCTGTCTGTGAGACTTATACCAGTCGTATGCTGGCAGTCACTGCTCTTTGTCACTTCCACCTAAAGGGCTCTGTCCTATAAACTGGTGCCATCAGGTGGCAAAACCTCAGCATTGGTGCTGTGTAAAGATCACAGATTCATAGAATGGTTTGGGCTGGAAAGGACCTTAGAGATCACTGAGTTGCAAACACCCTGCCATGGGCAGGGACACCTCCCACTAGCCCAGGTTACTCAAAGCCTCATCCAGCCTGGCCTTGAACCCCTCCAGGGATGGGGCATCCACAGCTTCTCTGGGCAGCCTGGGCCAGTGCCTCACCACCCTCACAGTAAAAAATTTTTTTCTTATATCTAGTCTAAATCTGCCCTCTTTCAGCTTAAAATGATTACCCCTCGACCTGTCACTACACTCCCTGATAAAGAGTGCCTCCCCATCTCTCCTGTAGCCCCCTTCAGGTACTGGAAGGCTACTATAAAGTCTCCGTGGATCCTTCTCTTCTCCCGGCTGAACAACCTCAGCTCTCTCAGCCTGTCCTTATAAGGGAGGTGCTCCAGCCCTCTGACCAGCTTCGTGGACCTCCTCTGGACTTGCTTCAACAGGTCCATGTCCTCCTTATGTTCAGGGCCCCAGAAGGATGCAGTACTCCAGGTGGGGTCTCACAAGAGCAGAGTAGAGGGGGAGAATCACCTCCTTTGACCCACTGGTCACACTTCTTTTGAATGCAGCCCAGGATACGGTTGGCTTTCTGAGCTGCAAGATGCTACTTGGCACTAGCTTCTGGCCTAGGGGAACTGAGAGTAAGTTTTAGACTGTGTTTGGTGGTTTTTTTTTACTTTTAATTGTTAAACAAGGCCCAAACTTTGTACTTGTTTCTGTTACAGACATCACACTTTAGCCTTTGTGCCTTCTTCAGGAATGATCTATGCATTTGGCTGTGGGACAAGAGGCCAGCTGGGAACAGGGCACACTTGCAATATTAAGTGTCCCTCTCCTGTCAAGGGTCACTGGGCAGCTCACGATGGGCAGCTCTCAGGGAAACCTGGTATGTACGAAGTGGAATTTGGAGTTGCAAATGGACATACATAACTTCATTTCACCCGTGACTGTCTAAAGACATCTTGACATTATTCTGCAAAATTTCTTGAAATAGCAAAAGAAACCCATGCTCCTGTCGCAAATGCACTATGGAAATTACTTGGTGACCTTTTGCTCTGTCTGTTAACATGTGTCGTCTCCCTTTCTCTTTTTATAGCAGAGCTCAGCACTTGGCGATCTAGAGCCTTTGTGGAATTGTAGTAATACTGAATTTCGAGGGCTTTATTTTCTCTTTAAAACCCCTGTTGCAGTTTAAAAATCACGACTTTTCTCTCTTGCCAGGCCCTGTGTGTCTCTAAGTGCTACAGTGTTTGAGTTCTAACCGATTTCAGCCTGGCCTTCAAGGGACCCAGGTGCTCTTTGTAGTGTAAAGCCTGAGACACTGGCAGTGCAAATGTGGGGAAAAGGCACAGTAGCAACTTGCGTTCATCAGCCTCTAACACAACTGTCTCTCTTTTCAACAGATGCCTGTAAATACCATGTTGTTAAACATATCTTCTCTGGAGGAGACCAAACATTTGTGCTTTGCTCCAAATACGAGGTAAAACAAATGAATTATCTTCTCAAGTCTGCCCCCCCTGTACTAGCCTTCACAATGCATCTTCTGTTTTTGATAAATATCTCCTGAAAATGAAGTGTTGCTTTGGAGCCCATTCTGCTTTACACACCTTACCAATGATGACAGTTGTTACAGGGATTTGCAGCTTTTTAGGAGTGGATGAAAGTTGCCTGCCTTTAGAGGCATGTTAAAGAGCCACTGGGAGTACACTGATTTCAGTTTGATCAGCAGGGAGGGGAGTCCAGCCTCCTTTGCAGATGGGAAACAAGGGGCTGCTTTCCTCTTGAGACACTGGGGTCTGCATGTAGGGCTGTGAACCATGTACAGTGGGGTTTTGTCAAGATACACTGGATGGAAGGCTGAATGCTGAATTGGGTTTTTTTTTGTTTTTGTCTTCTTATTTCTTTCAATAAATGTTTGACATACACTTTTGAGGAAATAGGTCTAGAATAAACGTACTAAGCCTGTAACTACATATTTAAGAGGGCTTTGGTACATTTTAGGAAATTATACCTTGGAGTTTTTTTCCCCTCTCTTTTTGAAAATGTGTTTGATCTTGGGGTTTTTTTTTTTTTGGTAGCTTTACATGCCTTTCCTTTTGGACTTCTTAGTAATGCCACAGCTTTCTCACCAAACCTGTTCAGAGACCACACTAAGAAAGCTATCAGTTTATATATAGAAAACAGAGATTATGAATAAGAAGGAACTGTTTAATAAGCCTTGCCTTTGCTGAAATCTGTATCTTCTCACAGAATTCCTTGCCTGCTGATGATTTCCGGACCATAAATGAAACACGTTACACCTGTTTAATAAATGATGAAACTATAGATGTCTGGAGGCAAAAGCTTTTAGAAAAGAACAGTTCTATTTCTGTCAAGTAGGTATTGTGGCACTGGACAAGCCTTTTGTTGAAAGTTTTATTTAAATACCTTTATTGGCTTCCGTGCCATGCTTTCACTTGAAATTTAGCAGCCTTTTCAAGTGTGGTTCTTGGTCATATCCAAGGGGAGGACAGCTGCCAGTCCAAGGCTGCCAGGTTAGAGCTTCTGAGCAAAACCAAAGGAATTTGAGGCTGCCTCAGAACACTGCAAATGTGGGTGGGAAATGGATTTTAAAGTTGTCCTTTGTTGTGTGCTCAGAGTTCATGAAAAGCAGCAAGAAGTTGTGAACAGACTGATTCAATTCCTTTCCCTGTGTGCCTGCCATAAGAAGGGCGGGATAGGTGAAAAGGAGGCACTGCTAACATCCTACGTGATCCTGAGTGAACCACTTACCCTCTATGCCTCTGAAGGGGTAATCCTGACAGTGTTTCCCATAGAAGGAAGGGAAGAGAGCTCAAGAGATTTGCGGGGACATCTGTTCATAACCTCTGTCTCTGTTTTCTTTTGTCTTCCTGCTGCAAACAGTAATGTTGTTCAGATACTGTCCTCCGCTGCCTGCTGGAATGGAAGCTTCTTGGAGAAGAAGTAAGTGACAAACAGAGTCCAGAAGTGTGGCTTTCCCTTGAGGCAGACTGGAATTCCTTTACTTCACTCACTGCTGCAGTGGGATTTGATTTTTCTGATTGGACAGGAGACGGGGGCAGAGAGTGTTCGCTAAAGAGGTGGGTGGTCAGAGCTGGGTAAGGAAGGCAAATGGTCTAAGAAAGCGCGCAGCGAGTATACTGTAAGTGGCACAGGTTCCTTGGAGTTACCAACTGTTATTTTTCCTCATGAAATGGCTATCAACATCTTTAAAACAGGGATAGGGATAGGAATATGCTATTAAGTGAAGTGAGTGATGCCAGGTATCTGAATAGTGTCTTACCCAGCTGAGCTAGCTGGTGGGTGTGGGTGCATGTGAAGCACTTCAACACTTAACTGCTGCTTCAACAGCTTTGTACTTCAACACAGGCTGCTCTTGAAACATGCATCTGGGGCAGCAGGGAAGCACTTTCCTTTTAAGAGACATCGGTCGTATAAAGTTTTATGCTCCTGCTTACAGAAGCAGGAATTTCAAATGGTTGTAACCAGCAATAGGTGGTGACAAGGTTGTAATATGCGTAGCGGAGTCAAAGGCTGTGGGTGGGGAAGGATTGTGTTAGCTGTGTCTCTGAATGTTGGGGAGGTAACAGCATAAGATGAGGAGAAGTAGAAACGTTTTATGGTGATATGATGAGTAAATGATCTATAACTAGGTGAAGAAAAGCTTAGTTACTCTGAGTAAACTGAGTAATATTTTCAAGAGCAACTTGAAAAAGAAAACAATTTACTCGTTATTGTATTTTTCCACTTGTCCAATGGTTTCTTCTGTAATGTTGTGACAAGGCAGCATGTTACTGCATCAGGAGAGTTATGTCATGTTGGTTTAAAACACTTGTTGAGATATCCAATTTGTTGAGTCACTGTAAACAGTCCCACATCTCCTTTGAATGTGGAAATGAGTGGAGTTTGACTTTCTCACCCCAATGTCATTCTCCTTCTGCTTTAATGATGTCTTGCCTGGTGTGGGACTTAACTTCTACAGCAAATTTTTTTGAGTGGAGTTTGACTTTCTCACCCCAATGCGATTCTCCTGCTTTAATGATGTCTTGCCTGATGTGGGACTTAACTTCTATAGCAAATCTTTTACCAAAAAAATTTTTAAAAAAACAAATGAAGCCACCATACACTTAAATAAGGCTGTATTTATCCTTTATATGTGAAGCCTTATGTCATGGTGCACTTGGTAGAAATACCTTAGTATATCTCTCCAGTATCTTAATGCCATATAGGCCTGTTTGCAGTACAGCATTACCGTACACAGGGTTAGATGGAAAAGCAGTTTTTCCATGGCTGTGTGACTGGGCATGTTCCAGTACTACTTCTGCACATCACAGCCTGAAGCACTCTGTACCCCAGTGGGACTCTGAGAAGCCATTTCCAGCCTGGTGCCTGTGCTGTTATGGAAATAGCCAGTTGACTACAGCAGGCTGTGTTTAGCTTCTCATGTTGTTAGAGCCACACCAGCAGACTGACAAATGCATCCTGTCTTTAATAGCTACCTTTTCTTTCAGTGTCTAATACAGCACAGTCTCAGATGAGTAGTGACAGATTTGGGAAATACTTTGTGGTCAATAGAGTTGTCGCAATTACTTTTTTTTTACTAGCAACTGCAAGGATTTATGTGCAGCTTTACTGCAGACAGTGGTGCTGAGAGCCTCTCTTACACATGCTGATCATGCTCTAGATGCTGAGCTAGGTAACCCACCTGCTGGACTGGACATTCAGTGTTGCTAGATCTGGCTGTTAGACTGTTGTCCTCCGTAGGCTTGCCTTCATTATCCCTCTTACACAAGTAGCTTGAGTAAATGACAGCCTTTCAAGCACAGCAGAAAGGACAGCACATCTTGTTTATAACTAAAGACCATGTAAAGACTGTTTCTCAGCTGTGCTGTGTTTTGATTGTGGTCCTTGTTTAGTTCTAGAAAATTTGAGAGTGGAATTGCCAAAAAGCTACTCTGAATATCTTCCTGTTTTCTTTTGAAAACCCTCATCTGGTGTTCCCTTGTATAACAATCAGTGTTGTCTTATGCATCACCCTTCTCTTTCTTACTGGGTGTAATTAAACAGATTTTGCTATAGAAGTAGTGTATAAGAAGACAACGCAGAGGATCCTGATACATAGGATAGATACATATTTTATAGGTTTTTTAAGCAGTCTTGCCTGTCCAGGCAGGCTCTTAGATCAGTGAAGGAGTCCTGGGGAAATCAAAAGACTTTGTTAAAGTGTTTCTCTGCAAGAATCCCAACCCTAACCGAGGAGAGTTGTCCACCTTGTCTTTAGCAAGAAGATTCCAACTTCTGCTTTGTTTCTAGTCTGATTAATTCCCATTTCTCCATTGCTTGCTCTCAGGCCATGCCAATACACAGGTAATGTTGTCTCTTCCTTAAACTTACCCGTGTTTGTCTGGGTTTGTTTTAAAAGAATCGATGAACATTTTAAAACCAGTCCGAAGATCCCAGGGATTGATCTGAACTCCACCAGAGTGCTGTTTGAGAAGCTGATGAACTCTCAGCACTCCATTCTCCTAGAGCAGGTATTGCACTTGTGGGGTTTTGGGTATTCAGAGGAGAAATAAAGGCTTTGTACCTCTGTAACGTGTGATTAACAGCAGGTTTTTTTTGGAAAGGTTGTGTTGCAAATGTTCAGGCCAGATCCTTTATGGTATCAATGGATACTTTTCTATTGACCTGGGCAGATTTTCACCTTCTCAGAATGTGTCTCCAAGACTTGTTTTTGAAAAAAAGTTTTATCTCATGGCATTTAATACTTGAAATGGCTGCTGAAATTAATTCTGTGTGTGTTATACTTGTAAATAATGACTATGTCCTCATTTATTGCCTGTCAGGAGTTGAGTACTTTATGGTTGTATAATTTATTCTAACTCGGAGGATTTATTTCATGAGTGCAGAGCTGTGGGATAAAATTATCTATGTTCCCTGTGACATTTTTTAGCTATAATTTTTATACCTTTTTTTACTCTGGGTTTGACTTTTAAAGCAGGGGTGTGAGCTTAATGGGAGGGGTTAACTACTTTTTAGCCAGCCCTGGAAAAACCTTTCCAAACTTTCATGCATTTTGGAAAAAATGGAGTTTAGTCCTGTCCTATGGCGAGTTTTTAAGAAATCATCAACAGAAACTGTTAAGTCTACCGATTCTCAGTGTGCTCTGTTTCATCAGTTCTTACACATTGTCTACATTATAGATGCCCTATGACCCAGGATAAATTGCCTTCTTTTCTGTTGTTTTCCTTTAGATACTGAAGAGCTTTGAAAGTTTTTTGATTCCTCAGCTGTCCAGCTCACCACCAGATGTTGAGGCAATGAGGATCTACCTGATTCTCCCTGAATTCCCACCCTTTCAAGACTCAAAGTATTATATCACATTAACGCTTCCTTTAGCAATGGCTATTCTCCGCCTAGATACCAACCCCAGCAAAGTTCTTGGTAAGAAATTGGCACTTAAGATGCATGTTGCTCTCAGCATCCAGCAGGGACACAAAGTGTTACCTTTAGGTTTTTTCAGTCATGTTTTTGTGTTAGTTTAATTTTTCTGTTACAATGGCTGCAATGATAATTGGGTATTATATATTTGTGGTATAGTGAAGCAGTCACCACTAGAAAGCAGCTGGGAATCAAAAGCATTCAAGGAATCCTCCCTCCAAAACCTATGTTCCCGTGTAAAAGAACTATAAACATAAAATTTGAATTTTAAACATGAACTATGAAGAAATGAAAAGTGTGCCATCCAGGTAAGATGTGGGAAGTTAGTTACAATAACATAAAAAGTGTACAATTTATAGTGGTGCAGAACAAAAAATCAGGTTAAGAATTGTTTTAATTTAGAACTGAAATATCATTTCAAAGAACACTTACTAGGGAGGTTAATCTAATTTTACCTTGTCTAGTTTACCTGCATTCAGAGACTTGATTCCTGATAAATTTTCATGCCTCTCTGTGAACATAGATTTTTGTATATCTTGAAGATTAAATTATCTTATTCGCTTAAATTTGTCCACATTAGAATATCCTTTCTGTATACAGTAAATAAAAAAATTACTAAATATAATATAACATTACCTTGTCCTATATAAGGTGCAGAAGAACCTATTGTCTGGTCTGTGACCAAGCTGAACACCCCAGCTCGTCTCCCACTTCTGCATCTTCTAATTTGTGCTAATATTATTTCCCATAAGCTCATTTTAAGCTAAGGAGAACATATGCTGCTT
The DNA here is from genome assembly GCF_000699245.1 of Pterocles gutturalis. NCBI lineage: Eukaryota > Metazoa > Chordata > Aves > Pterocliformes > Pteroclidae > Pterocles > Pterocles gutturalis. The sequence goes on along the minus strand of NW_010134348.1, from coordinate 27,664 downwards.
AATGATTGTTACTCATGTTTGCTAGGCTATGACTTTTCTTGTTATCTTACTCTGTTTCTTAAGGTTATCTTATACTAAATCTCATTATCACATAAAATGCTATGTAATGCATTTAGACCTCCAGGAGTAATTTATTTTGAGGTTTAGTGCTATATTTTTTTATTCAAAGAGGCTTTGGAACCAAGTTTCCTCCTCTACTCAGAGTATGTAGTCCATTGTGTTTGTTAGCATACAGAAATGTGAAGGATTCTCATACTTTTACCTGCCAGAATCTATTGTGCTGACACTTGAGAGGATAAACTGGTGTTTGTTTCTAACAGCTGACATGATGGTTTCACAGGCTCCAGCTTCTACTTTGCAGGTGGATTTGTTCTAGCAAAGAAGCTAATAGTCAGGGTCCCTTCAGAGGAGAGGTAAGGGTTACCTGTCCTTGGCGAGAAAGAAATCAGCCTTTCTAAAGAGGGGGAGGTCAGATCTTTAGTGTAGGTGTGCCAAGTGACACACTGACACTTGCTAGAAAGGTATGTGGTACTACAGAAAATTGCCCAGGCCACTGCTTTCTTATCACTTGTGAGAGACAACGGTTTGCCTGCAAGATCACAGTATCCTGAATACAAGATACGTGAAACAGTTCTTGAACTCAAGGTTGAAAACCTTGAATTCAGGCCCTCACACTGATCGGGGATTGGGGCGGGGTAATGATTTAGGGTGGTTGTATCAGAGTGGAAGGGGAAGAGTTTTTCAGTTTCTGGTATGTAGCTGACTCTGCTCACTTGCCTATTACTACAGTTAGGAGAGAAATAGGGATTTTTTTTTTTTAAACAATCTTTAGGTGTCTTCCCCTATTTTCAGCTGTAACCCCTTATTTAGGGGTTACTCTGGCCTTGAATTCAGGATTGATATTGATGTTCCTCTGCTTTCCAGATAACTGGTGGTCTCAAGTGTGTCCAAGATATTTCCTCAGGCTAGTGGACCTCTATAAAGCCGCAGTGGTTTACCTCCTTAGTGGAAGAAAGACACTCTTGATCCCAGTCCTGTTCAGTAGCTACATTACAGCTGCTCTCAGACTTTTGGAGAAACTCCACAAGGTAAGCGGAAAGCCTGGGTGTGTGTTGGCTCAAGAGGATTCAGTCTTGTCTGCCCTTTGCCAGTTGGCAGGGACGGAGGGGTCATGGCCCTGGCTTGTGAGCTGTGTCATTGTCCACCAAGACACCACATGGGGAACATGTTTGTGGTTTTCCTGAATTCAGGATGCTTGAAGATTGTTTAGTCCTGTCTCAAACACTAGGAAAAACTTACTCTAAAAATGCTGCTGCTAAGCCACCAGCCTGTAATGTGCTGTGGTGTCACAAATACCTCCCTCATGATGCTATCTGTTCCCTCTGTGTTGGTGCTGTTTAGTCTGGGTGAGGTGGAGGGGGAACTAAAATAAATGAGAAGGAGGTTTATCTCGATTCTTCTTGGCTTGTACTAAAATATAAGGGACTATGTGGTTTTGCAAGACTTTCTGGGGCCTATTGTTGCAAGCTTGTTAGAGCACATAGGTTTGCTTTCATAAAAATAAATTCTAAGAAAAATGCTGAATGTATCTGTATTTTAAAAAAAATCTGTTTTCTTCATTAGGTAAATCAGAAGGTTAAACACATAGAATATGATAGGTTTTATATCCCTGAGATTTCCAGCTTGGTGGACATTCAGGAGGATTATCTCATGTGGTTCTTACATCAGGCTGGAATGGTAAGAAGTTTTATGTATAGTAATTGAAATAGCTGTCAGTGTTTGTCTCTCTGCTTGTAGAGATCTGTGCTTTAAATAGCCTCAATGAGAGTGTAATGTATTCAGTATAGGAGCATCTATATGTTAAGTCTCTCAGATTTGGGTACTCAGTGGCTTGACAAAGTTGATGTAAAATAAGGCTGTCAGAAGAGCTGGAGCTAACAATATTTAAGTAATGCTTGCAACAATCTCTGTGATTATTCATGTGGATCTCATTCAGTCCTTGCACAAGGCGATTAATTCAGTCGGTGGATCCTTTTAATGTGATCAAAACCTCAGGAACCAAATCCTGCATTCTAAAATTATAATTTTTACCCTCTACTTCTGCAAGATCTTAAAATCTTATTCCGTAAGAGGAGGCAGTGTGGTGTTTTGGCTAGGGGACTGAATCAAGACTCAAGAGATGTGAGTTCTATTCCTGGCTCTTCCAGTAACCTGCTGGATGATCTTGGGTAAGACTCTTCACCTCTTTTATGCCTCATTTTCCCATCTGTAAGAAAGGGGATAACTAAACTGAGGGCTGGAGTATGCTGTGTAGGAACCCAGTGAGATTATTTAATTATAGCAAGGAAAGGAATCCCAAGTGTGAGAAAATGCCAAAAGCCATCTGCCAAGGGATACTGCAAGAGTAAAACCTGACTGTAGCAAGAATTTCTGTATGTGGTTTTTATGGACTTTCTAAATGTTGTGTGTGTGCTTTGTCCCCTGTCCCCCACTTTCCATCATTTAAATAGTGCTGCTGTGTGGCTACTTGTAGTGAGCAGAGCAATAAAATATTGACTCATTTATGTAACAGTGATAGTTAAAAATGTATTGATAGGGCTAATGAGAGGAGTAATTTGCAGGAGTGGTCTTATATTGTGATGTTGTGGCCTTATGGTCTCTCCTGTTGTTTTGTGTGGTCTCTGCCTTGGGGGTATTTTTCTTCATATGAGTAAGTTTCACTTATGGCAGGCTAACACAGGCTTTTGTGACAGTTAGTCCTCTTAGTAATGTTTGATGTGCAAGTTTTGAATTAGACTTGTGTGTTTTCTTGAGAAGGAGGTTCCCATGCTTTTCTTCAAGAGCAAAAATTGTTCCCAGAGGAGAAAAATTTTCTGAGTCACCTTTGAATTAGTCTGTCCAAAAAAATACAAGACATAAAATCAAAAGTATAAAAGATTTTCATATTTCTTTTTCCTTCACAGAAAGTAAGACCATCTATTATGCAGGTAAGAAAATTGTTTTAATGATTCTTATTAAAGAAAGAAGTGCTATGGAAGCTGTAAATAGAAACCCAGCTGTCTGCCTTTCTTGCAGGATGCTGTGACACTCTGTTCTTATCCTTTCATCTTCGATGCTCAGGCTAAGACCAAGATGTTACAGACAGATGCAGAACTCCAAATGCAGGTAATCCTCCTCTCTCCCAATTTTCCTGCTCCATTTCTCTTTTCCTGCCTTTTGCATTGGTGCCTGCAAGGAACGGTGTTCGCTGGGAGTCAGTGTGTCCTGACACCATTTGTGGTTGCACGCAGCACCTGTTGGCAGCAGCTCACCCACAGATCTGAGGCTCTCCAGCTCCAGCACCCTGTAGGTGGCAGCTCACAGCTCATGCAGTTGCATGCATACATTGCTCATGCAGTTGGCTCCTGAGACGGGCAAAGCATTGGGCACTGGTCCCTCATCCAGCACGGCTCGGGTCTGGGACTAGTCCCATCCTCTGTATAACGAGTCTGCCGAGGTCCTTGGTTGTCAGGTTCCTTCAGGGTGAGAAACTGTCATCACAGTTACCGTGGCCATGGTGCTGGTTTCATGTGATATCCATCTCTGAGCTTTTCTATGCCTGCTTGAGCACATGACAGCAAGGCGGAGGAGGCTCAGCCTGCACTCAGAAGCTGAAGTCACCTTCTCCTTCTTTCATTTTGTCACCCTCTTGCGTATATTGTGTATAGCCCTCTTGTGTCACCCTCTTGTGTATAGCACCCTCACTGCTCAACTGCCCAGTTTGCGAGCAGTGCACGGCTGTAAGGACCATATCTACCGTACCTTGGGAGGACAGCAGGCTGGTAAAGGCTTGGTTGTCCTGAGAGATAGAATTGTTATGAAGACAACCACTTAGAGGCCAAAGAAACCAGTGCTTTTGTGAGTGCTGGAACGAAGGAAGCTTGGTTTCCAATGGATTTTTGTCTCAGGGTCAACTAACTTTTAAACTAAACTTACAAATGTGAATTTGTCACTTACTATGGACAATACATGATAATGAAATGTGTGGTCAAAGCTTTGACTGGACTTCGTGCCTTACCTGACTCCAGAAAATCCATGTAGATGAGAGCTTTGAATTGTAATGCAATAGGTTTCCTGGTGCCTTGCCAGGCGCAGTGGTCAACCAGCTCCTTGCTTGGTATGTTAGTAACACTGCTTTCCCTCGTGGACTCTCTGGCTCTTATCAGAGTTGTGTTCACACTGAGTTTCTTGACTCAATAAGAGCACGAGTAAAGCCTTTCTGCCCCACCCACCTGCCTAATGGCAAAAGTGTTCAGGGGTTTGATCTCTCTGTTGCTCAAATTTGGTGAATGGATCTGTGGACTCAAAAGGTGCTGGTGTGGGAAATGGGGGGACAAGTAGGCACACGTGCACACACTTGTACAGAATGAGCACATAATCCTTGTACCCTGGGGAAACCAAACTAAAAGAGCAAGGAAGAAAGGAACGCTGCATGTCGTTGTTAACTGTTTTCCTTTCATAGGAAGAAAGGAGCTGAGCAGTGCCTGTTTTTCACTCCTCTTATTTACAGGTTGCAATAAATGGTGCAAATTTGCAGAATGTCTTCATGCTTCTCACCCTGGAGCCTCTGCTGGCCAGAAGTCCTTTCCTGGTACTTCATGTTCGCAGGAGTAACTTAGTCGGTGATGCTTTAAGGGAGTTGAGCATCCATTCAGACATTGATTTGAAAAAACCTCTTAAAGTAAGTTTTCCCCATACCTTTAGCACCCTCTCATCCAGCTGGCATTTCTGCAGCTTTTCATCCCTTCACATTACTGTTTCACCAGCGTACAGTGGCTTCTCCATAGGTATAGCACACGGGGAAACTTGAGCTAAACAATGCAGGAGTTGAGTCTTTCTCCTGTCTGACTTCTGAGTGTTTTGGCAGTGGGCAGTTTACAAGAAGGCAAGCAGGGGGTTTACTCTCTTTTCCTGGAGTCTGCTGTATAAGCGGCAGGGGGGAAAACACGTCTATGATATTATGCAGTCTCTGTTTTGCTGTTCTGCAGGAACAGGCCACTTACAATAGGACATATTTTATCTCTGAGACATTGCTCCAAAATTCAGCAGCTGCTGTCATGTTGCTGCTTCTGTTGTGGCGAGGACAGGTGGTTATTTATGATTTGCATAAGAAGATAAACATTTTCAAAATATCTGGTTTGCCACCCCCTGTTCCCTTTGTCTCCCTGCAAACAGAGCACTGAAACAGGCTCCTGGGTTGCAGTGGCTTTGGGCATGTTAGACAAATTGCTTTGTGTGGCTCCCAATTAGAAAGATGTACGATTCACTCAGTCTCAGCTCTGCATCCCTGTTACTGACCTGCTTTTTTCTCCAGGTCATCTTTGATGGTGAGGAAGCAGTTGATGCTGGAGGAGTGACAAAGGAATTTTTTCTCCTGTTGTTAAAAGAACTCCTCAACCCCATCTATGGCATGTTCACTTACTACCCAGAGTCAAACCTGCTGTGGTTTTCGGACACGGTAAGCCCTTGCCCTCTCTATGCATGCAGGTTGAAATAATATGCTGCATTTGAATGACAAGAAAGTTAGTGTCAAACCATTTCTACCTACAATACAACGTGAGCTCTGTTTTCAGTCAATGTAAATTAGTATAGGTCCATTAACTTCAGCAGAGCAGTGATGATTGTGCCTGCTAAGGAGTTGGCTCTTTCTCTTTATTCTTATCCCATAATAAAACTTCTATTAAGTGAGTATCAGATGACAATTAATATAAGTGTTATTATCATGAATGTGATAATCATGTGCTATTTTACAGAATCAGAGGTTTAGGTTGTAATGGCATTAGAAATCTGTGCTTCTCTTGCTGTTCATGTTATTGCAACCAATCCACTTAGTAATGCACCACTGTCACCTTCAGTGTCTAAACTTGCTTGTGTGAGTAAGCTCTTAAATGGCAAGAAACAGTTTGTAGTGAAAGCTGGTTGGTTTTGGAAGGGTGTGGAGTGCAAGTTCTGTATCTGTCAGATAGCGTTATGCTGGAGGTGGTGGTTTATGTCCTTTTATCTTCTCCTGCATAGCTAGCAAGATGGAAAATGATGTTGTCCATCTTCTCTTAAGGTGTAGTTGCCCTGGTGGGGGTTCTTTTGATTTATTAATTATATTTTACAAGGAGGGAAATTACATGGCACCTTTTGTAGCTTGTAAACTATCACAGAGCAACTACTCCTTATGTTAATGCTATAAAACAAAGTCTTTTGACAGTAAGAATAATGACAGTGTAAGCACTGAAAATAGAGAGTTGTGTATTTACAACATGTAACAAATACAGGCAGCCAGTCTGTGACTGACAAACCAGTGGGAGAGTAAATATGCGAAGAAATGGAGGCCAGTATACCAACACCTATGTTGATATATTTGCTTTGGTGGCACTGTGGTTATGCATAAGCTTTTAACAGAAAATAGGCTGGGTGGTAGGGAGAGAATTGTTAACACATTTTCTTTCACTACATAGACAGCAAACATCAAAGCATAAATGCAGAAGCATGTAAAAAGGAAATAAAAGGCAGATAAGGTGGAAAACAGCTGTTCCTGTTTCCACAGCTAATTATGGCTTACAAAAATAATAGGGCTTAATTTCCGAATCTTCATTTCTGTGCCACACTCCAGCAAGGAATTTGCAACCAAACTGGAACCTGATGGGAGCGCTCTGATATTGCCACAGTTGGAAAAGCAGGGGCTGGCTTCTTGGTGCAGGGAGGAGTGGGTGCTGTGCATTGCACCAGTGACAGTGTGTCTCATGGGGATTTCTCTGCGTGGTTTTGCAGTGTTTTGTAGAACACAACTGGTTTCACCTGATTGGCATTATATGCGGTCTTGCAATATACAACTTCACAGTGGTGGACCTTCACTTTCCCTTGGCTCTGTACAAAAAACTCTTGAATGTGAAGCCCTGCCTAGAGGATTTGAAGGAGCTATCCCCTACAGAAGGAAGGTATGAAAACCAAAATTTCTGGGAAGGGAGAACGGAGAGCAAAATCTCTAGGAAGGATCCAACTGAGAACAAGAAATGCCAGACTGGTTAAAAGCTGTTCAGTAAAACACTTCCTGATCCTTTTGAGCGATTGATTAATTTTGCGGGCTGTGATCCTAGCAAAGTACATAAGCTGGTGGTGATTTTCATGTAAGACTTCTTTTCTTCCACAGGCTATCAGCTTCTATCTGCTTAGGCTCTGTAATCATCTTCCTGACCCTCAGGAACTTGATATCAACACAGCCAAAAGATACCTATCACACCCCTTTGAAAACAGGAGTGGGGGCCTGTCCCTCTGCTGTGTGATTGCATGATGAGCCCAGATCCTAGCCTCAGCCCTTCCCCTCAGGCTAGGCTGGGGTTAGCAAGCAGTTCTGCTGCACGTCTCATGATGTAACCCAGGATGGGAACTCTGCGTAGGATGTGAACTGTCCCATCCCTGAACCAGGGTGACTCTGACCTGCTCCCATGCCAGAAAGAAGGAGATTGAATGTAGTGAAGGGATGACTTTTTCTAAAAGGCGTATTGAATCTTTTCTGCCTAATTGCGAGGGGATATTGGTTCCCTCTGACACTGAGAGGTTAAGATCTGAGGTTAAGATTGCACTGTCTGACTGCTGCCTTCTTTTTTTCTTCTGAGTTGCAGTCTGATTTGTCTGCACAAAGTGACAGCTGTATTTAACAATAATGAGGTAAAATGCCAGGAAGACAGCAGCAGGATTGTGAGGGATAGTAGAAGAATATTTTCTACATGATTACAGATATAATCCACTACCCTCTCTTCCCCCACTCCCTCAGACCTTTGTGCAGTGATGGCATAAATATCTAGCTGTCCTTTAGAACTAGAAATTTAATTCTCTTTTAAGGCTAGGATCATTAAAGGGGATCCATGTGCTAGGTAGGCATGGTCTATATTCATAATTTGTGTGGACTGGCATTTATCCTGCTTAGAACAAAGCATCTCTTTATTTGAGGTATATTTCTTTCGTACTTCTTCAGGTGACTCAGAGATTCTCTCTTGCAATCCTGTTACCCAGATGTATGATGCTATTTACTTTTACTGAATTTATTTTATTTAGGTATATGGCTTTTTGAATCTCTGATTTTTATTTTCCTCATTTCCTTCCCTACCTGTCATGTAGGAGTCTTCAGCAACTTTTAGATTACCCTGGTGAAGATGTAGAAGAGACGTTCTGCCTGAATTTTACAGTAAGACACATTTAACATATCACTTCTGTGAACCCCTCTACTTACTCATGTGTATTGTGGTTTGTTCCAAACTATGCCTGTAGCACATATCCCATGTTAATGTTAAATGTTCAATCTTAAAATTCTTTGCTGTCAACTCCCTTGTTCTTTTGAATGTGTTCATGAAAACAGAGCTAGTAAGTAGATTAAGCAGAGTGGTTTTCCAAATAGTCGTCTCGTCATTATGGCATGTGACTTAAATGCTAGTGGCCAACTTCTCAGACTGGACAGTAAGAAGTAGGTTCTTAAATCCTCCTTGAAAATGGAAGCTAGATTTTGACATCACTAGGCCAGTTATTGAAATGCTAACCATTTAGAATTTTCCTTGCTGTCCTGATTTTAATACTTTTTAACTTAAAAAACTTCTAGTGAGTGAAGTTGGTCAGACTTTTCAGACAAAATGCTGGAGGCTATTGCTAGGAGACATGCTGAGGTAGTCAGCTTTCCTGTGCTACTGTGGCAGTAGAAGAATCTTTTTATAACTAGTTGCAATAGTTTCTATTACACAGTGGAGATTCCCCAGAATTGAGTTCGATCCTGATGTACATCGGAATATCAAGTACGCCCCTCATCATGTGGAAGCATTTAGAATCTCACAAAGAGATATGGCATTGTTATTCTCTTCCCCTTTGAGTCAGGCAAAGTAAGAGCTTCCATGTTTCAATGTCTTTGCTTTAAAGTCCTGATGCTCTAACAGGTTGTGAGTGATGGGTTCACCTTAAGCTCCATCTAGGTTCTTGACTCTATGTCCAGGGCGTAGCTGGGGTAAAAACAAGGTACCAGGAAAATCCTTAGTGAGCTAGGAGAGTGTCCATTTCCTTGTTTTATAAATGAGAGCACATGGTCTCTTAGATCAAACTTACCTGTGGAGTGAGTCAGACCTGGCTGGGTCTGACTGTGTCTCGTGCATGTCAGAGCTGCATTTCAGGATGAGGCAATGAAGCCATAATGATGATAACGCAGACTGGGTAAAAGAATACCTTTGAAAGTAACACAAGAGATTCTTCTCCAAATTCTCTTTTCACACAAAAGGGCATTCTTACTCTTGCGTGCACTATACACAGGGTAATAAAGACTTACAGATACATCTGCTAAAATTTTGACATGAATAAATAACTGATATCCCAAACCTTGAAATAATAACTCATCTTGCATGTCAAAATTTGAGCCTCTTTTGTGTATGGTAACTTGAAAATTGACCCTTTTGCATTTTTTCCACATGACTAATTTTGTAGGTACAGAATATATGTTTGTACTGGTACCATCCTGGGCCAGGCAGAAGCAGGAAGCTGTCTGTGGTCATGCCATCTTGCAGTGAGAGCAGATAAATTAACCTACAGAGCTAGTATGAAAAAGGGAGTCCTTTTTGTTGCCACAGCATGTGGGCTTAGTTAAATAGTTATCATGCTCTTGTTTTTTTTTTTTTTTTCCCCCACAGGAAATTTACTTAAAAGAATAACTTTTTTCTTTTTTTTTCTTTTCTGAGTTTACATTTAGACTTAATAGCAGTTCTACAGAAAACGTAAATGATGAAAGGTTATGAAGTATGCAGGGCAATCAGAGCAGAGAAAAAAAATGTTCTGTGTACACCCTTTTCTCTGGCCCACCCTTCACACGTTGGCCATCAACTGTGAAAGAGAATTCTGTATCTTTCTGCAGGCATATGGCCTGAAAAGTACTTCTGGTAAAATTGGTTTTCTGGTGTTGTATAGATCTGCAGGGAAAGCTATGGTGTGACAGAGCAGAAGAACCTGATTGAAGATGGAGATAAAATTCTGGTGCAGAAGGACAATAGGTAAGTGGGGCATGTGTAGGGATGGACTCATACTTGGGATGAGGTCAGGTGCAGTGCCACAGAAAATTTGGCTGAGCTGATATGTGAGAGAGAATTAGGAGTCGCTGTGAGCAAATTCCAAGACCAGTTGTTCAAAAGTTACTGGGTGCCAGTGACACTTGAATAAAAAGCAAGTTTTCATCTTCTTTCCACCAATGTTTGGAAAATATCCTGCACCTTTTTGGATGGATGTCTTCCCTAGAAAAGACCTTCATGTAGACCCTGGCAGTTTTCTCATGGTAAATAGAGATTGCAACATGATTTTGGCCCTTGAAGGATAATCTCCCTGATGGTTTAGAGAGGAACTGTACATGACCAGCAAATCTGAGCCTGACAAACTTGTTTATACGATTAATTCTGGAGCTGGAGACACTTGAGTACACCTGGTAGAGGACCACCATCCCTGATTAAGCCATAAGGCTCTACTGTACGTAGATTCCTTTCCGTTTGACTGAACACCTGAGTGTTATTACTAGCACAGCTACCGTTCCCCCCCCCCCTTTTTTTTTCCAGCTCCTAAACTATTTTCTTCTTATAATCCTGTAATTGGATTTCTACAAATGCCTTTGTTACTTGAAGCAATGTTCAAATTCTTTCTCTGCTGGCAAAACAGAGTTATCCAGTGACTAGTCAGCAGCATGGTTAGTGGCTTGTGCTAGGATTGCTGAAGACCTTGCTGGCAAGCCTGGAGATGAAGTAATTTCCCATTAATCTGATTATTTGAAAGGGTTCTGATTGTGTCAAAAGCCCTGGCTGTAACAAAAGCTTTGTCTGTATTGCCTTCTTACCTACTTTACTGCTGCCCAAAAGGATGCAATTTTACAGCTAAATAGCTGTCTCCATACACAACCCATGTGGAGATGGAGTGGTGTAAGTCTGTGTCCCTGCAAAGAGAAGGTGGGCTTCAGGTAAAGAGAGGAGAGTTTAATTTACGTTCACGAGAGTGAAATAAAGATGAAAATGACAGTGATAGTACCCTTAGGTTATTAGGCTGGGCATATACACTCAAAAGAAAACCAGCAGTTTTTCTACTGTGTGCCATACTGGCCTAAGGGGAGGAACAACGATTTTAGCTGAGCCAGGTTAGCTCCTGCAACTGTTTATTAAGTCAAGATAGGCAACAAGAGAAGAAAATCCTTAAGGAGAAAGGCTAGTGTGTCGCTCCATCGGCTTAACACATTCCAGAATGCAAGTGCTTCGTCTTGGCCAGAGTTTTGAACTCAAGCTAACCTCTAAATCCAAGTCTAGACGTGGCTGTCAATTCGTGCACCTTACAGGGCTTAATGACTTCCTCTGCTCCTACGTTTAGAGTCCAGGGACCAATTTGCTGCCCTCCTGGCCCGAGTAGTTTGCTGTGTGCGTGTCTTCGGGCACTGCCCTTCCTGCCTGAGGAAAGTTTGCTGGGAACTGAAGAATGCACCGGATTGCTTTGACTGAAAAATGCCAAGCAGAAAATGCCTGTGTTTTCCCTTTCTCCTTTGGAGTTCATACTGGGGGTCACAACACCAAATGTTCCTGATAAAGGGTTTATAATCATAACAGCCAGAGAGGTATTAAACAACACTTAAGGGCTTAACCAGCTTGGATTTCTGTAATGCTCAGGTGACTATCAGGAAAAATATAATAAATGTGCTGGGAAATAACTCCTACTTTGCTATAGGATTTCTAATTCCAAGGTTTTTTTATATTTGTCAGTCTGCTTCCTTATTTTTCTTTTAGTTTCTTGCCCATCCCTTGCTGCTTTTGCGTAACATATACATTGAGAATTCCTCCACCAGAAGGTCAAAATATTTATTTCAATTGTGACCTTCCCAGCTAGAGACTGAGATACTGGATTCCGTGGTGTTCCCTCATCTGCTTATCTTCTGAGTTAAAGTGTGAGCTTCTTTTGAATGTCAGATAAGAACAGCTTCATCCACAGAGAATAGTTTTGTGTCCCGGTTTGCCACATTGGTTGGAGTGTTTTTGTCAGGTGTGGAAAAAAAAAGAACAAAAAAAGTCAGGGGGAATGTTTTAAGTCACTGTACAAATGAAATTCTAGTGTTGCACTCCTATTGTGGTGCTTTTAGACTAGGAAAGAGGGGAGCTTAACCTCCAAAAAAAATTCAGAGACAGGGTTTGGCCAGGGCCTGCCACAAATTTCTTGCCAATGGCAACAGAACGGTGTTTTTATTTTAATGCTGTTTTTGGGAATCCTTGAAGCCAAGCAAGGTTGTCGTTCTGAGAGGAGTCATTCTCTTTGCCACGTACTCCAAAGCGCAAGACGTGTATTTATTTGACCAGAGCATGAAGGCTGAGGAGGAGGTTTCCTAAGACTATTTTCTTGCTCTGTAGCAAGGGATGTTTCTTAATTTCTTTTGATGGCTTTCTTTTTGGGGCCAGGAGGGAGGGAATTGGCCATGCAGTTTCAGATCAAGACTTTTTTTCAGAGCAGGATTTCCTCAGTCTGCCTCTAGGCTACAGCTTTGGTGTTGAAAGTGCTGAACCACTGGCAAGACTCATTGGGGACTGTGTCAGCAGCAGGTGCCTCTGAAAATTCACAGGGTACCTACCTAGGGCTCTGTGAGGCTCTTGGTTTTGGAGATGGTTGTCTTCTGGGCACTGTTTGGTTCCCTCTCCCTGTCAGTCTGAGGTCTTTGCAGGTGAGCACAGAGCCCTGTGCTGAGTAATCCCAGACACCTACAGACGGAGAAGAGCCGTAGGCTATTTCCTGGACTTCCTAAATGTAGGGTTGCAGGAGCTGGACATGTTCCTGGTGGCTGAACCCTGATATTTACTAAACACCACCTCTGTGTGGGCACGGGTTCCACAGGGAGGGAAGAGGGCTCAGTTCCTGACACCTTCCCAGCACTTGGTGTCACCCTGGCTCCCTCCTGGCCCTGTGGGCAGCTGGGTGCAGGGCCACTGGGTGGGTTTTACTGGTAGGACAGAGCCTGGGTTGCTGGGGGACCTCCTGTGCTGCTGCTGCTGCTGGGGAGTAAGCAGACACACAGTGGTTCTTGTTGCCTAACGCTTTGTACATGTTGCAGTGACTCAGCTTAGTGAGAGCACGGCAGTGACTTGAACCTGTTGGAGACTCATTTGCAAGACACATTACAGGCAGAAGTAGGAAAACTTAGCAGTGCTGCTGCTCAGGCATGTGATTAAAAGTGCTTTTCTTTGCCTGCTCTCTCTAGGGAAGAATTTGTTGAAGCCTACGTAAATTACATCTTCAACCTCTCCATCCATGAGTGGTACACGGCCTTTTCCACTGGCTTCCTGAAAGTGTGTGGTGGGAAAGTCCTGGAACTCTTCCAGCCCACAGAGCTCAGGGCCATGATAGTTGGAAACAGTAACTACAACTGGGAGGAACTGGAGGAGGTAAAGCTTCCCTCTTGTATTTTTCTTCTTTTTCACAAGTACCAGGATTGTGCAGTTGCACGAGGTGGGCACTAGCCTGGGATGTAAAAAGATGTGATGAGACACAGATATCTTGGGGGTTTTTTTATGCTGCTTTTTTATGCTTGCCATCATCCACGTGAAAAGTTTCTTACTGGGTTGTCCTTGTAAAGTCCAGGTCTTTATGGAGTGAGTTTTACTGTAGGTAAAGGCAAAAAGTACACAGCCAAGGGTTCAAAGGGGAGTCTGGACACAAAGCGAGAGTTAAATCCTCCCAAAATGTGTACATGAGCAAGTTATTTGCTCTGCCTAAGCCTCAGCAGTAAAAGGGGCTTTGCAATGCGGAACACATGCTCCTGTCCAGCCTGTGAACAGGATTCCTCATGACACATGTAGTTAGCTGAGCAGCTAGAAGCCTAAGACATATTTCTAGGAGAAGCCTTTGCTGTGTCTTTGAGCTGTGCTATTACCCATCCTGTGCTCCATTTCATAACTGTCAGACATCGATCTGAGGGGAGATACCAGAAGAGCTCAGGTCTGGGTTCTGCTTGGTCTTTGCTTTCTCATGCCAGATGAAATGATGTGGCTTTTTGGTTTTTAACAGAGTGCTGTCTATAAGGGAGACTACACTGCAACACACCCGACTGTGAGAATGTTTTGGGAAACCTTTCATGCATTTCCCTTGGAAAAGAAGAAGAAATTTCTCTGTAAGTACCTTGCAGTGGCGCAAACTGTGTCCTGAAATTGAAGACTCAGGTGGGAGTGTCTGCAGAGCTCCAGGGTTATGGCGCATTGCATTAAGTGCTAGAAGATGATCCAGCATGAATGGCTATCCCCTGAGTTATCTACTGATATCTGATATCTCAGATCATCTGTTTTCTCCCTCTCTTGTGTGGTTTTTTTTTTCTCTTTCATTCCTTCTTACTCTCAAAATCCCAGGGTGATAGCTGCAGTGCAAGATCCAGTGCAGTCTCTCACCCGGGAGTGCAGTATCCATCTGTTTGTGTTCCCAGGTGGTGAATTCACAGCTGTGGGCATCAGGCAGCACTGGCTTTGCTCCTTTTTATCCTTCCCAGGCATAAGAGGGAGCTTTTAAGGGAAGGAGGTGCCAGGGGCAGCTTTATTTACTCATCCGTGCACCCAGCAATGGCCTTGCTGCTTGCCTCTGCTCTCCTGCACCTCCTGGGTGAGCCCAGCCATGCTCTGCAGGGAGTTCCGTCAGCATTTCGGCCCCTCCAGGAGGGGTCCTGTGGTGTGCCTTTGGATGCAGCCCTCGGCACAAGGTCACCTCTCCTAACTGTCTGACCTTCCCTGTGCTTCTCCTAGTGTTCCTGACGGGCAGTGACCGCATTCCCATCTACGGCATGTCCAGCCTGCGCATCGTCATCCAGTCCACAGCCAGCGGGGAGCAGTACCTGCCCGTGGCGCACACCTGCTACAACCTCCTGGACCTGCCCAAGTACAGCAGCAAGGAGATCCTCAGCGCCCGGCTGGTGCAGGCCATCGATAACTACGAGGGCTTCAGCTTAGCTTGATGAGCGCGGCAGAGGCACAGACCCTTGGGTACGGAGGAGGAAAACCGATGGGCTTGGCTTTATTTTTCTAAGGGAATGGATCAGAACATTTTTTGGGAAAATATAATTAATAATAATAATAGATTGAGATGATGCAGTCTCAGCCTGATGCTGCCAGCATTTTGTGGGGCTTCAGCAAGGAGAGGCTACTGCTTTGAATTTTCTCATCTACTGAACAAAGTCAGTTCAGTTGGCATTTTTCTTGTTTCCCCTCCAAGTTGGCATCACTGTCCTCACAGCCATACCTTGTAGTTTGCTTTTATTGCCCCTATACACCCTTCCCCCCCCATGCTTACCTTTCCTATCAGTCCAGTTTAAATATTTTCATGTACCTTGCATTTAGGCTATGGTGGAAATTGAGGATGAACTAGTGATCTCCTTTTTTGAAAAGCTGTGATTTTTCTCCCCCCTCCCCCCCTTTTTAAATGCAAGCTGGTTCTTGCTCAATTCAGTGGAAATATTCCCCTTTGCCCTTTGGTCCTTGGTGGATGGCACTGGGCTGGGAC
The DNA here is from genome assembly GCF_000699245.1 of Pterocles gutturalis. Classification (NCBI taxonomy): domain Eukaryota; kingdom Metazoa; phylum Chordata; class Aves; order Pterocliformes; family Pteroclidae; genus Pterocles; species Pterocles gutturalis. The sequence goes on along the minus strand of NW_010134348.1, from coordinate 12,118 downwards.
GTCATTTATGACCCCCAGGGCGGTGTATTAGTGACGGTACGTGCTCTCTCTCTTTTTGTACCAGGATGGCTCATGAAGAGTATGATGGTTTTGGGGAGTGAGTGGGCTTGTTTTTCTTCACTTGTCTTGAATTTTAGTTCCAAGCAACATCTTCTTAAAGAAGCCTCAGACTCCTCTGGAGTGGGGTTTGTGTTCAGCCTTGTGGGAAGGACAAACCCTGCCTATAATAACGGGTTTCTGCATTGCACCTCTCATGTTGTGTTCCTGTCTTGGCAAGTCTACAAGTTAAGACGGGTGGGCTTTGCCGAGTCCTATTTTTCCACCTGAGCAGACCTGTTATTCCAGCACAAGGTGATGTGGTTGCTTTTACCTCTGCTGCCTTTCTCCAGAGGAGTCACATGTGTGTGGATGTGAGCGTGCGACAGTGTGTGAGTGCATGGGGTGTGTCCAAGCTCTCCAGTCTCATCAGGCCCCAGAAAACAAAGCAGTGTGAGATCCCCATCTGAGCGATAACCCTCTGTTTGGAGATGGGTTTAATTTCACAGTTAGGGTTACTTTATTTTGCTGTTTCAGAGGAGCCCTTTCACTTGGCAGCTGTTTTCCTGGGGGGCCCTAAAGGACAACCTGCATGAATTTGACTGGAAACGTACAACAGGACTTGAGTAGGCAAAATCATTACCTAAACCTACTCTGTGCAACTGGAGAGCCTTTATCCTCTTTCTTCCAGTCTCACCCACCATTAAATGAAGTCTGAATGATCCCCACCATTTTTCAGGTCTTGGTGTAAATCTCATGTTAAGCCTAGGATGGTTTTGACATTGACTTGTTATTAGGACACAGTATTTATGCACCACGTTCAATATACAGTATTGAACTTTGCACCTCGTAACAAAAGGTTTTTGGTTTCTGGGTTGGTTTTTTTTTTGTTTTTTAAGATAAGCTGTGGGCTCCTGAGAGCCTTCCAGCCTCTTTCTAATGCAGCATTGAAGATAAATATATAATTATATCAAATGTTTATTTTCAATGTGTGTGTACATATTACAGTATTACGCAATAAATTTAATGTTTAATTCTGACTGAGGGGCTGCCTGTGTGTCAGGAAGCAAAGAAGGGGCTGCTCCAGTCTCTGTGGAAGAGCTGGGCATTGAGACCAGCCCTGAGGCTGTCTATCCCCCTCCCTTCATCCCCACATCCCTGCTGCTTCTCCTTTGCTCCCCCCTCGCAGGGAGCAGGGTGTGGGGCATTGCCTTTCCTTGTGGCACTGAGGGCCGCCAAGGCTTCTCCAGTTCCATCGCCACTTGCACATACCCGGAATAAGAACTGATGTCTTAGCAGAATGATTAAAAGATAAGATGCTTTAATTTCACTGCCCTTAACATTGACATCCATTATTTGACTGTTTACTCAGGAGTAAACAGAAAGAAAACCAAATGCACCTTTTAAGAATGACAAGTTTCTCCTCTGTCTTTAACTCTTGCAATCTTATTTTGTCCACAACTCATTCATTGCCATCATTTAAATAAACCACGATGATTTATGATCTCACAGTGTGGTAATACACAAACTAGCGTGGCTGAAATGGCCCCAGTGGGGGAGAAGCCCACCAGCCTGTGCTGCCATCCTGCAGCAGAGAGTTTGTTCTAGTGACGTGGAAACAGGTTGTCTTACACTAACAGCTTATTTATATCACAGAAAGTACAGTTTTGTACAGTACTTCATACCTTTTAAAAACAGAGTCTTGTGTTTAATGTTCTCCAGTCAACAGTCATTGATGTTGGCAGAGACAAATCATCAACGAGAACGCACAGATGTTGCTTGGATTGACTCAGAGGAGTGTGGTGGTGGGGCAAACAGCACTGCTGGCTAGTTGGGGTTAGTGGGAAGTCAGATCAGCTGGGGGAGATACAAAGACAACACTTTAGTGCTCAGGTCTTGGAGTCCTCCTCCTGTGCAGGCGTGGGAGAGGGGAGTCATGGCATCTGCAAATCCAGGACAGAAAGTTGAGCATTTGTACGTGTTGGTCCAGGACTGGAATTTTAAAATTTAAATTTACTTCTTCTCTACTATGGTCATTTGTAGCAGTTCCCTTCACAACTAGGCAGATGATTTTTTTTTTTTTCCCTGCAGGGAAAGACTTGTAAAGATCAGTTTAAAAAGAGAGAGGTCTAGGTGTGTTGTTTTTTTTTTTTTTCTTTTAATGTACAATCTCAGTTAACAGGTTTTGTTACTTTTAGCTTTCAAAGTTCAAAAATATAAACTCTCTAAAGTGCATAACTGTACTTACATTTCATATAAACTGTCTGAAATTCTAACAATATACCATGTAAACAGCAGTAACTAAGCATCAGAAAATGCTACAATCTCATCAGTTTAAAAATAAAATGGACTGT
>NW_010134348.1:0-9718 GCF_000699245.1 Pterocles gutturalis | reverse complement strand
CATCATTTCTCAAGATTTGTCAGGGCCAAAACCCAGCAAAATGGATAATTTATCAGTACACAGTGCAAACAGGCTTTTCAAAATAAGCAGAGAAAACATCCTCCTGGGAAGCCTTGGCCCACTGGAAAAAGCTGTGACTATGAAGAAAGGGCAGAAACCGCTTCTCTTGGCCCTACAGCCATGTCCGGGCCCACACTCAGCAAAGTGTCCAAGCTTTAGTCCATCGCAACTCAGCAAAATCCCAAAGGCAGACCCTTGAGGCACATACTCACCACACGTGTTCTCACTTCGCTGACCTGGGCTCGAACAATACAAAACCGAGCCAGCACTAAGGATTTTTTGGTAACCCAACATCCTTTCTCATCCCACACTTCTACTGCTAGAGCGACACCGCAGGCAGTTCTGCAGAGGCAGAGCCCCACATCTTCTGAGTGATGGAAACTCAGCATCTCTGGAAAGCCAAGCCCCAGATCAGCACACAAGCCTTCCACACTCTTTGGAAACAGGAAATTCATTCTTCACTGATTGTATATAGAAAGGACAATTCTGCATTCATTAAAAAAAAAAAAAAATAAAACAACCAACCTGGGAGTTGTTCTCCTAAGTGCTTTCACTACCTAACGCTCATCGCTGCCTTACCCACCCAGACTAGTAACAGGCACTGCACACCCCCTGGGAGAAGGCTGCCTTTTGAAGTGTTTAGGGATCCTGTAGAGCCCAAAGCACCCTCAGCATCAGTTTTGGCAAGAACGAACATAGCACCTACAGCAAGTGGAAGGGGGTAAGTCTAAGCACCACAACCCCAATCTATCTCTTTGTGACCCACTGGCCCGTACAAAGAAGGCAGAGGGAGGAGTTGTTCTGGGAGCCCTCTTCTTGCCTCTGGAATGGCCCAGGACCGTAAACCTGTGAGCCCTCAGCTGCTTGGTGTGTTCCTGAACTCACTGCCTTGCACTTGTTCAGGCAGCATCTAACACATGCACCTGAATCAGATGTCCCAGGACCTTCTTTCCTGAAAGTCATGAACCAATTTGAAAACGCTGAATTGTCAAAACCTGTGCCTGAGACATGGGCCCTTTCCATAGGCAGAGCACACGCAGCTCCAGGCTTTCAGCTCCCTGCAGTGTCCTCTGCACTGCTAATGCCACCTGTACACACCGGGAAGAAAAGACCATCCTCTGCTGCCACCATCACAGCGTCATTGCTGCAGCCCATGTGCTCTGATTGATGCCATACATGAAAGAATAAAATTTAGGCTGGCGAGTTCATATGGCACCCACAGGGACTGTTCAGCTTAGACTCTTGTGTTTGTATCAGATGAAGAAGCACACGTGCTAACGGGGTGGGTCTTCTAGATATCTTCCAGATATTTGACACCAGTTAACATATCAGCTACCAAAATCCCAAGGGATTGACTTAAAGCTTTTAAAACCTCTTTTCTTCGCAGTTGCCCAAACATGGTTATAATGTTACAGTTACCTTCCCAGTGGAATAAGCCAGCAAGAACCTTGCTGCACAGCTCATTTTCTTTGTTATCCCAAACAGATGTGAATACTCTTTTCTACTTCAATCGAACTGGCCATCAAAAAAGCAGGAAGAACCAACTCAAGCCTGGGCAAAACTGTAACTCAAACCAGCTCTGGGTGATGACCAGGAGATTCTTACTTACGGCATTCAGCCAGAGCAAAAGAAGAAGCTGGACTCCAAACAGTCAGGTTGAAAGTCTGAGCAAATCTTTACCATAGCTACAAAAGAACAGTCTTGGTGCTATCTGGCCTGTGTCTTCACATGAGATCAGCCAGGGCACTTGCCTGTTAAACTAAAGTAGAAGCTACTTCATGATTCAACCACTATTTGTCCTACTTTGCCTCTTGCTGTGATATTCTGGGAAAAAAAGAACAGCATGGCTGGCTTTGATAGTCTAACATTACAGGATCTGTGAGCAAATCAAAACAGAAGGATCCCTTCAGTGCAATCACTGAGCGCAGTGTCATGTCTCCTGCACTGGCAAACTCCACTTCGGGCATCAGGCCTGGAGAATGAGTGGGCAACAGCAAGTGCAGAGTGATAGGAAGCCGCCCTTCCTCCCCTCCTGCCACGGGGAATGGCCCTTCAGTTCCCAGGGAGCTCCTCAGCTCTCCCCAGCCAGGCTCCTGCTGCATCCACTTCATGCATTTGTCCATTTGGTGCTCTCTCCTCTTTGTTTATTGGCAAAAACAATCTCCTCCTTTACATGATCTTGGAGCTAACATCTCTTTTACTGATCAGGACCTCCAGCAGCCTCAGCTTGGCCTTAATCTGCTTGTATTCATTGTATTCTTCTGCCATAGGAGTGCGGTCTTCTTTCTGCACATTCCTAGTGGGAGTGAGAAAGCAGATCATGAGGATTTCTGTAACAGGATGTCTTCCCTCAGCAGCCTCCCTCTGTCCCCCAACAAGACCTACAAAGCAGCTCCTCTCCTCCAGTCCCTACCAGGGAACAAAACTAACACTTTCACCCTTTGAGAGGAAAAAAAAAAAGGGGGGGGGCGGTGTCAAACAAACTCCTCCACCAAAACGCGGGACGCATGCATCTTGAGGGTGAACACAATCCCATGGTTCCAAATGCAAAGCCTTATTTGAAGCATGCACTACTTCTCTAAAATTGCCAGCCTCTATGTAACAGCTGAAAAGTATTTCAGTAGCCAGCTGAATGTCGGGCTGCTAGCATGGCAAAATAAAACACAGCTTCTCCTGACTTGTCAGCACATCACGTGCATGAACAGGCACCCTTGCGAAAAGGAAGATGATATCTGATCAGATTTCTCTTAGCTTACATGAAACTTTTAAGTTTTCAGTGATTTTACAAGAACCTCTAAAGATGATTGCCCGTGGCAAGAAACTAACAAGATAATTTAAGAGTATAAGTGTATTAAAATATTCTATCAGCTCATTATTGAGTGGTATTTTCTGAAAACAATAACCCCAGCTACACTAAAGCAGAAATAGTTGTTAAACTAGTGTCTGAATACCTCACAGACTAGCAAGAAAAGGACAGAAATCTAAACATACATCATTAGGAAAAACCCCAATTATTCTATCACTGAGAAACTCTTCCATCATTCCTGTCATCTGTGCTACAGCTGGATTTTCGCAATCTGTACTTTTGCTTCCCACTGCTTATCCTAAGACAAAGTTTTCAAAGAGGCTGTGGTCCCTGAAGTTCTTTGTGGAGGGGTGAAGTAATTAATTTTATTGGGCAACTGTAATGAATGTGGGTAAAACACTGATGATGATGAAGAAATACATAACAGGGAATTCAGGTAACTTTCCCTATTTGGAGGTCTTTGTAGATGCCAAACTGATGAAAAGTAGCTGAAGGACAGGGAGAGACGGCTGAGAAATGATTACCTTCCATTTTGTCGGAAAAAATTATCTTCAAAGTCTCTCAATTTTTTTCTGATCCGCTTTTTCTCTTCCCTGACTTCTTGGAGCTGCTCTAACAGTTCAGGGCTGTTGGGTTAAAATATACACAAGATTATATATATGTACACAATTATACCAGGAAACACAGAGTAAATCTACAAATGTATGATTGTACGTATGCCAAGCAATGGAGCAGCTCCTGCAAGCAGCTCTGGCAACCTGACATTACTTGCAACAAAAAGCTCTCTGAATTTAGTTCAGCAAAATGATCCTACGCTTAAGCTGAAGCCTCTAAGGAGGCCAAGTGTGCCTTTCACAGTTCACCACAGCTGCTGAAGATGGGTCTGGTTTTGGTGGCTTTTACAGGATCAAGACTCAATGGTCAAGACTCAAAGCTACCACCTATGTGTGTCTGCATCAGACCTAGGTGCTTAAAACGAGGAAAGCTAGCTCAGCTTGGCCTCTCCAAAATCTGAAAAACCTTGTAGAGTACAGGGTTGTTTTAATCATGGAAGCCTGCCACTGGTGAGTGGAGCTACTATTCAGAGCTGGAATCCAAAGATGCAGAAGTCAAATATCAGTATCAGGACAAGGTAGTTTTTTCCCAAACCCTTTCATATGAGGGTCTATTGAGTTTACAAATAAAGCGCAAAACCTTCTAACTCAGACCATAAATGGAAAAACCAATAAAAATCTAGACAATTTTTTGACAAATAAAATGCTATCTTAGCAAGAAATAATGTTTTGAAGTTGCCTGTGAACTCAGCATACATGGATGCTTCATGGAGATTGGAAAGCCCCATATCCTGATTGCTCCTAGGTGGCATCTTATCATCCACCGGGGAAACAAAGCCGTCAGCATCATCTTCTAGTTGATCCAAGAAGCTACGCACGTTGAAATCTGTTTTCATGGTAATTGTGAAATCTGGCTTCACGTTGCTGTCCTCCTCTGAGCCCTCTTCTTCCTCCTGCAGAGAGGGACAGAGCACCCCCGTAACAGAACAGGTTACTGCTTCCATTTGGACAAACAGGCACCTCCTTCCACCACATGCACGGGGAACAGAGAGAAGTGGACAGGCAGGGCAAGCGCTTAATTGCTGAGCAATACAGGACACCAGAAAACCACCAGTAAGACACCCTGTACCCAAAGCACCTCAGAGAAACTGCTACCATCAGCTCAGATTGGTTAACGAGACCCAAGGCAATAAAACTGAGTGAAAAAATACCTGGGGCTCTTGGCAACCCGTCGCTTTGTTTAATTTATGTATTCTGATGTAAATAAAACCACTTACAGTCACTATGCACTGTCTAAAGCATACCAGCCATCCTCTGCCTTTCCATACAAATACACCGGGCAGCATATGGATTGCCAGGTTAAAATGCAAAATATTCCCTCAATAGATACAGCTCAACAGCTCTCTCTAACGGCTGAATTCAAGACCTCAAAAGCTCATACAGTGAGCTCAGATCAGTCTTTCCATGGCCCAAATGTAGAATGTGATTGACTGTAAAAGGATTGCTGCAGCTAAAGCGTTCCTAACATCAGCACTGTACCATTGAGCTGGAATACACTAAAAACTGGAGTGCAAACACTCTGCTCAGAGCAGTTTTCCCAAAGTACACTGATGAACTGGCTGTGTTCAAATTTTTCACAAAATTTATAGGGACAAGATTTGAAAGTCTTTGCTGCACCTGGTACTTGCTAATTCACAGCGTTCTCAAATGTAGGGCTTGTCCTGCGACACTGTCCAGAAATCATCTGGATTTCCAGTGAGCAGCATTTTTCAGTTTTCTCTTACAGAGACATTTCTAGAAGGCAGTTTTCAACCTGAATATAAGGAATGAGCCATGAGCATTAGAGGAAGGGAATAAATGCCAACATGGACAGTTAAGTCTCTTAAATATGTATGTATGTACATGTATATTTATTTTACAACCATGTAAACTCAAGCCAAGAAGGATCTACACACATGCTTATCTTTAAAAGTTTTTGAGGGCTGATATCACTGAAGCCTTCAAGTATAGCCAAAAATATACTCTTGCACTGGGATCGAAATAAGCCATTTTCTTTCCTTTTTTTTCATGCGATCTCTTGTGAATAGCTCAATTATTCCGAAGAGATTGCTCCCATATTTCAAGCAGAAAGGGAGAAAGCAACACCAGGACCTGGCACAGTCCCATTAAATCCTCAAAGTCAATGATTTATAAACACATACATTTACATGAGATCATACTCTGCCCAGAGTTTTCTTTTTATGTTAAAGCTCTAGGCCATGAAAATACAAAGCCACAGGCTGAGAATTACAACCAAGATTGAGGCCTGAGGATGAAAAAAAGATTAGCTGGGGAGAAGTTTTGAGTAATAATAATAATAATAAAAGATACAGAGAAGTTGGAAAAACTCCAGGAAAAATCTCAGCAAAATCTGCAGGGAACTTGTGAAAGTTAAAGCAATATAGAGAAGACCATCTCTCCAAACATAAATTACATTGTTTAAACAGAAGGCATAAACCAGCAGTCATATACTGTCCTTAAACCCTGCAAACAACTTCAGGCTGGGCTGGGAAGGGACACCATCACTCACTGCCATTTACCAGTCCCCAAGCATCCCGTCCTGCCATGCCGGTAAGGGCAGCTAGGACCGAAGCAGGAGAATGCTGATCCTGCTGTGACACGGAGGAGGATTTGCTAAGCCAATTTAAGCAGTAAAAACGGCACATTTTATTTTAGGGGAATCTCTCTGGCACCAAAGGAGGAGCTCCTGAGCCCTCTCCTAGGAGAGCAAGTCACTTCTGGATTCCCCTTCTGGAGAGGAAGGAAAGGGACAATTTTCATAAGCAGGGTGACAAACTGCTCCCAGGGACAGATGCAAGGTGTCTTCCCCAGAGATGCCCATGAGCACCTCCCTCTTGCCTCACTCCGAGCCACCAGTGCGCTGCCCAAGCCAGCAAGGATTCCTCTGGCCCGGAGCTCAGGAGCGAGCTTCCTGCCAATGGAAGCCCACGGGAGGAAAAGAAAGTGTAGAAATTTCACTTGTTTAGACCTCAGTGCCAAAACACTACATCTGGCTGTCACAAGACCTCTTAAAGCATTTTGCTTTTTAAAACGAGGAAGCAAATTAAAAGGATTCCCCGTGAAAACTCGAATGGAAGTGGCCATCTAAGGCCTTCGCTTTAAACAAGTCTCACATGGGAATCTTATTTTAAACCTGCCTGGGCATCCATACCGCGAACCAGAACCATCTTCATTGACTAGACCCATTTGGCTTGCACCTGCTTGGATATTTAGGCAATCATGAGGCATGTAAATTTTTCAGAATTAAAAATATAAAATCTCCAGAGTATCCCATCATCAGCACTCCCAGCAAGCAAGCATCCCAATGGTTTTTTCAACACAGACAATACTGAAAATATTGTACACAAATGTTTGGTAAGGCTTCACTTCAAATCACCTTTCAAGCTTTTATCCAACTCTTCTAAATGCTTCAAAACAAACCAAAATCAAAAAACCCGACAGGGTCAGGGGTCACCCTAATTGATAGCTGTAAGTTTTGACTCTGGGTGCAAGTACAGCTGAAAAATAGAACACACACTAAAAGAAAAAAAACTAAACAAAAGTACCCCTCACCAGACCACTACTGCAGATTCGATCCAGCAGTTATCTAGAAAATAGTGAGAGCTCTGTGATGATTAACCAGCCTCCAAATAAGAGCTCCAAACAACATCTTCAGTCTGCAATCTGGTTTTAATGAGTATATGCCTTGAATAGTCCATTAATATACAATCTACTCTAATTGCCTAATAATCAAATCGCCTTGGATGTCTAGCTCTGCAGCATTTCCACCATTAACCAAACTCAGCTGGATAACGGGTAAGTGACCCAAGTGTGCCGAAGCCCTTTTCCCCTCATTACATTGCAAGGGCAGGGAAAGCAAGCCAGGGCCCAGCTCCACGCTGCGTGTCCTGGTCAACAGCTAGGCTTCCCTTCTTCCCAGGGAAGGATGGCCCAATATTGCAGCATTCTTCACCACCCACAATCACTACCCCACTGCAGCACGAGAAAGAAACACAACAATCCTGCCATCCAAGTCTGACCAAAAAAGCAGGACCGAGTTGTTCTGACATCCTTCCTCCTGCGACTTGGTCAGAAATACCATTCACAAGGTGGTGACAAAGAGCCCTGGATAAGATAAGCACGTGAATGGGAGTAGGTATGGATTCTGTAGGTGCCCTGGTTGGCTCCATGTGCGAGTGTTAATTTTGTGAGAGCTCATTCCTGCCACGGTGCTGTGTGCAAGCCACAGAGCTTTGGAGTGAGAGAAACTACCCCAAAACAAGTTAGTGTCATTAAAAAGAAAGGAAGAAAGGAAAAAAAGCAAAGCACAAAGGTAACTGTGATTTTTTTTTTTTAAAGCAAAATAAAATATATTATGTGCAGGTGGAGGGAGAAGGAGAAGGATGGGAAAGAATGCAAAGCCAAGGAAATACTGTAGTCTTATCTACAACAAGGGAAGAATTTGATCAGAACTGGTGAGGCTTAAAGCAGCTACTGATTTTTCAGGAAGACACTGCAAAAAAATCAACACTGATGGAAAAAAAAAAAATCAATCATTCTCTTTCATTGGTATAAGGGGAAAATTGATGCAAACTGAGCAATTAGTTAGCAGCTGGAGGTCTTCACCTTTATCTCCTTGAAGAAGGAAGCTGTTTCGCCCTCGATAATTGGCTGCAGCAAAGGGCTTCTCCGCTTGCTGGAGGGGGAACCCTGTGACAGGTGTTAACAAGTACGTTACATTATGAACCCCTTTCTCCTCCACCACCTGCTCTCAGCTCATTCTCACCCACACATTCACCCTCAGCTCACTGCCGGACCATCAGGAGAAATCTATGTCTTGAAGAAGAAAAACACGCCTGGCAAACCCCCTGAACCGTGGGCTGTTTTCTCCGAGGATGTTGCTTAGCAAGGGACATCACTGCCAAACACTTTTAAGAAAAAAAGCTTGTGCGCTGGAATACTAGCTGGGCAGGAGCTAAAAAGTAAAGGCTGCAAGAAAATAATCCCCAGCCTGAGGCCCGTACACACACCCCCCACAGTAAGCTGGCTCTCCAGAGCTATGGTGCAAGCCTAGCTAGACTCTCCAGGCTTGCTTTCCAGAAGCACGAATTCCCCCTGAAGTGCCTAATGATGCAGAGTTAGATTTTCAAATGCACCCTGCCTCTGCACAAACCTCTCTCTTGGTTCTCACTAGCAGGGCTGGAGAAAGCCAGTCTTGTCTCTCCTCTGCTAGCTACAGTGCAATTTCAGTTTTGTGTCTCAACAGGACTTGAGCTCTCTTTTGAGAGCTTTGTGTTAAAAACTGCCCATGCACAGCTACAGAGCTTCTTCTTTCTGATTGCCAGCACCATCTTCACAGCACACATTTGGGGAGTATTTGGCATATTCAAAGAGGAACAGCTTTTTGCTTTGTTGGAAATGCAGGACCACCTCCCACTATCTGCAGAAAAAAAGCCCACTTCTCAGTGTCACTGCACTGAGTAATGCTGTGCCAGTCCATTCACCTCACTGGTGGTCTACGAAGAGGCCAGGACACGAGCGCTGCTTGGGAACAGCAAAAACATAAAGGATCATATGTGACAGACAAAGGAAATGAACAGGAACCACAATAAAACAATTATCTTTCCATAGACAGGCTAAAACTATTCTGTGTGTATTTTTTAGATCAAACGATTTTTAAAAAGTCACCTACACAAGTTGTCTAAAATTAGAGATGGTGCATTTGCTCCCTAGAGGGGTGCATTGGATTCCTTGCTGAAGGACCACCTCAAATGAGGGAATATCCACCACTTGCTGGATCTCTTTAATACAAATGAAGTATTAGGAGACTGTTGGCCCTTCCTCTCAGCCGAGAAGCCTGGGAACCACACAAGTCTGTGTTCCTGACACACAACCCTGCATAACCAAGCAGCATAGAAGACCTACAGCTGAGTGGATTGGTAAGGCAAGGGAAGTGAGGCTGTAGCCAAACACAAGATGATGAAATACCAGCAGCAGCCCAATAGAAAGAGGAGAAACAACACGAGGTGAGATGTGCCCCATGGCTCATGGGTGGGCACTAAAGTCTCTTGACCAGCTTTGCCTGACTTCAGTATACAGCATTCACACAGTTGCTTGGTCTTTTGAGTGATAAGGGAGGCTGGGACTTGGCCTTACTGATTGTGTCATATGCAGAAGTGTGGTGATGATACCAAATTGAGCGCTGATGATACCAAAGTGAGTGGGTGTGCTGACCTCCTTGAGGGTCGGGAGGCTTTGC
>NW_010134347.1:28607-32492 GCF_000699245.1 Pterocles gutturalis | reverse complement strand
CCAAACCATTCTGTGATTCTATGCATTTGGAGTTAAAAGTCAAATGCCAACCAAACTGCTGAGGTGTGCAAAAAATATATAGATCTGAAGGTTTAGACATCAAGCTTGCATTTTCCAGAAACAATGAGATATTTCTGATCTCCAGGCATCCACACTCACCCAGCACAGGGCTAAGGTCCCCAGCAGCATCAGGACAGTCAGCACCTTTTTGACAGGTTTGCTGGGACCAGCAAGATAATGAGGTTAAAGATGCGCTCTCTCCCCTGTCTTCCCTCTAACTGACAGCACCCTTCCTAGGAAGATGGAGGATCAGAGGAGGAACACTGTGGTGGGCAGTGGGGAGCTGGGTCCCAGGACATCCTTCATTTTGGGGTGAATCCCATAGGGATGGAACCTGGTGGCTCAGATCAGCAGGAGGGTTGCTGAGAGTAGCAGGACAGAAACCCAACTTCTCCCACAGCCTTACAGGAACCCACCCATATGTGGCCAAGCAATTTTTTACTGGCATTGCGAATGTTATTCAGTGTTATGAAGGCTACAAATAACATTTCTCATCCAGGGTGGTTGACCTGAACTCTGTACATATCTCTGTCAGAACAACCTATGAAGTTATTTAGAAGATAAACACTTGAATTAAACATAGGAGTCTTTGCATTTGTTGAACTGGAACCAGCTACACCCTGAGGGACATGCACTGCAAACCCATGCTTGCCACTGAAATAAGAGAGCAAGAAGTGCTTACAAACGTCCCCTGTAGATGGAGACAAACATCAACTAGGACCGCTTGCTTTCTTCCCAGCTCTCCCCCGCCATTTGCCATTTACCTTGTGCCAGGCTAATTCCTCAAGCTGTATATTTCTGAACAGACCATGAAAAAGTTATGGTGCTGATCAGTTCTCAGGTAAGAGGGAATAGTCCGTACACAGGAGGGTTTGTTGCTTGTTTATTTCCAGAGCCGAATTTTTATTTCTTTCCAGCTCTGCACATATAAAAGAGCAGCAGTGGTAGACACAGACCGTGCTGTGGAATTTGTTGCTGGTCTGGTATAAACAGCCCGTCCTGTGTATTGACCTAATGTAAACAGCCAGTAGCCTATATAAACAACCAGCAGTTGAGCTCAGGCTAAATGAAGCACCGAGGTATGTTTGAGCAGCAAGAAATCAAACATCAATGCATATATTTCCAACTTGTAAACTCTTGTTTCTCTGCTTGCCAGAAAAAAAAAAAAATAATTTTTTATTTCAAATTTCTTGAAAGTTTGGCATAGCACAGTTTGCAGTTTCCCCAAAGAGCAGGGTGTTGGGGAGCGTATATTTCCAACTTGTAAACTCTTGTTTCTCTGCTTGCCAGAAAAAAAAAAATATTTTTTTTTTCAAATTTCTTGAAAGTTTGGCATTGCACAGTTTGCAGTTTCCCCAAAGAGCAGGGTGTTGGGGATTGTTGCTGGTGTCTCACAGCCCTCCCTGCACTCTTGGTCGAGCATCTCCCAAAAATCAGGCTGCCAGAGGAAGGAAGAACACAGCAGTAGGGGCTGAAGGAGCCGGGGGTGGGGGGGGCCATGTTCAGCCCCAACATCACAAAGGGGTTTCTGTGAGTTTTAAAACTTCCAGTTGGAAAAAAATTAAGTCTAATTGATTTGTAAAACCACATTTCCATATATGATTATTCATATAGTCATCTTTAAGACCTCGACTGTCCTGAAGAGTTGTCTCATTTCTGAGAAAACTCCTCTTTATTCAGTATAGAAGTCTATGAGAAAACAGTGGTCATTCAAAATCATGCCCTTTTTTTTTTGCCCTTTTTTTTTTTTTTTTTCCTATGAGAGGCAGCTCTCTCTCTGAAAATCCCAGCCATTCTTAAAGAAATACATAAATATTCTTTAAAATGCAGTTCGCAGATCAAGCTTAATCTTTACTGTGGTTTTGACTGCACAGCTATTTCACTACTTTAACTCAGAGGCAAATACTGAATTGAGCTGGAATTAAATGGAAATTGTGAAAGAGAAGGGAGGGGACGCCAAGGGGAAACAGAAAAAATGGCTAAAACGGAGACCCTCATATAGCTATACTTAGTAACAGCAGGGAAAAAAATAAATAGATGCTGTTATTTTGGGTGGCTGGGAGAAACTACAGAAAGAAAACAAGCCTTTTATCTTGAAATAATCCATCTGACTTCAGCCCACCTTGGCAGATAGCTGTTTGCTCTCTGAGGAGAAAGGAACCAGATGGTTCTCATATTTCTAATGGCCACATATCTACATGACAAACACCATCTTTGAGATTAGCAGTAACTGCTGGAAGCTTCCTTGGTGTGTGTGTGTGTGGGGGGGGGTGAATGATTAAGAGAACACAAATATTTTCTTGTCTTTTTTTTTCCTCCTGCCTTTTTTTTTTCTTCTCCCCTAAACCAGTCTGGGATGGGAAACATGCCCCCAGCAAGGGCTGCACATCAGACACCCAGCCTGAATCTGCACCTTCATGGGGTGGCTGGTGTACTCTGGTTTGGTGTCAGTTCATCACTTTTCGCTATCTGGATACACTACAAGTGTACAGAGATGGTCAAAAGACAAGCTGTCTACTGTAACCATGCCTCTTGGCAAGACTGTTGACTTTTTGCATCCATAGCAAGAGTAGAAATCAGACAGAACTCAGCCTGAGGTGAACCCTGCTGGGGCATAATGCATTAGGTTTCTGGTTTAACCATATAATGAATCCCAGGGTTGGTGCTAATGCAAAACTAGTGGTGATGTGCTAAATGGTTTAACTGCTCATAAAATGGTGGCTAACCACCTGTCCAGTTTTCAATAGGGCAGAGGAAGTTTAGCAGTAGTAATAAAACCACACTGTATTAAGTTACAGTGGCTAGCTCTAAACAAAAGGAAAAAATAAAATTAAAAGTTAATTAAAATAGTTGTGTTACAAATAAGGAGCCAGAGGGGAAAGCAAACCAAAGTCTTCCCCATACCGTACTGAAGAAATTGGATTCTCATTCAGAAAGTTGCACAACAAAAATGACACTTTGTGCTATTTTAAAGCTACCTTGAGCTCTGTTTAACTCTTCATAGGAATTGACTGGGGTGAATGTTAACAATCCACTTACTCTGAAGCCTAACAGCCTAACAGCATAGTTGCACCATTCAACCCTGCTTGGGATAGTAACTGTATTTTCATGACAAAAACCAGGATTTTGCCTCAAATGGCTGTGCTGCGTGAAAGAAATGTTCTAGGTGGCTTTTGAGAATGGAAACCTGTGTCCATCCTACTTTATTTACATTTTCACAAAATGAAAAATAAAATGCACTATTAAAGTAAGTTTACTTGAATATTAAATAACAGGAGAAAAAAAAGAAAAAAGGAGATGCCTTACCAAATATGAGACCTCACAGGCAAACTCGTTACTGCCAGAACAAGACTTAGAAATAATAAACTAAGTTTGAATCTTTAGGACTTCCTGAACATTAACATAGACTATCCAGCACTTCCTGCATCAGCACCCAGTACATGCATTCCCCCAGGTACTCAGAAAAAGAAAGTTGTGTGTATTTATGAGATTCTATGGTCTCCTGCATCACTCCATACATACCAGTTTACCCTTATAGTGTAAGAAATGTCATATACTGAACTGCAACATCATTAAGAGGACTTCACATAACTTCATTGCTTAATCCTTTACCCCACCTCATATTTCTTAAACCACAGGTGAGGACCACCACCAGAGTCAAAGGTACCCACAAAGGTTCAGAAGCATCTTACAGGTTATGTAAGGCTATACTTTTCTAAAAGTACCAGTTATAATTAAGACCCTTCATTATTATGATACTTAAGCAAAAAAAAAAAAAAAAAAAAAAAATTCATAGAATAACAGAATGGTTTGGGTCGGAACAGA
>NW_010134347.1:8323-28593 GCF_000699245.1 Pterocles gutturalis | reverse complement strand
TGCCGGGGGCAGGCCCCCCTCCACTAGACCAGGTTGCTCAAAGCCTCATCCAGCCTGGCCTTGAACACCTCCAGGGATGGGGCATCCACAGCTTCCCTGGGCAACCTGTTCCAGTGCCTCACTACCCTCACAAGAAAAAATTTCTTCCTACTGTCTAGTCTAAATCTGCCCTCTTTCAGCTTGAAACCACTACCCCTTATCCTATCACTACACACCATTGTAAAAAGTCCTTCTCCAGCTTTCAAAATAAATTATATAAATTCTTACTGTCAACAGCTCAGTTCCTCAAGTTCAGAAAAGTGAGAAAATGGGCATTGTTGCAAATACTTACATTAACTAACCTGCGCAGGCCTGCTTACTTATCTTTAGCCACTGGTAAATACCAGGTCCTTGAAGACTCTGCAGTGGGTGTATACATTCAGATCTGTTAATTACAGCTGCGTCCTGTTTCCTCTAGAGCAGTAAAGATACCAAGCTGCTGTCAGGCAGTAATGATGAGGGTCACCTGAGAAGAAGTGTGCTCCTAATAGGTCACACTTTCAAAAAAATTTAGAAAAACTCATCAACAACATAACTCTGAAGAGAAGCTGAAAACCTGCATGTTTTTTCTCATAATAATATTATCTGGAATATGTGTATATATATATGTACATAAAGATTATTCTTTCTCCTTACACAATTTGTTCACATTAAAAAACATGGCCTTTGATTAGTTTTTTGCCAAAGGCTGAAAATCTCAAGTATGACCTATCAGACTTGGGAGGGGAACAAGCAAATGATATTTCACTGTTTGGTTTTTACAGGTCACCAAGGTCACCATCACCTCCATGCTGCGGTTGTCCTCCCTCGCAGGTGACACAGTGCTCTCTGCAGCTGCTGCAGGGATGGGCACTCCGGTGCCAGCCAGGTAGGGATCCTGGGCATTAACATCCCTCATCAGCCTGGCACTGCAAATAATCACTGGCAAGCACAAGAGCTGCTTAAAGCTGCTTTTATCATATTCTTGACTTTATGGCAAGGTTTTTTTAAGCTAGAATTTCCAGAGGGAGTCTTCATCAGCATCTTAAATTCAAAACAAGTGGATATGGAAGTGATATAGCTATTTTAAAAGAGAATATTGATGATCTAATTATCACTTGTTTAAAGGATGAACGTACTGTTAAGGCACTTTTTTGTCACAGCAATACAGATTTCAGCCGGGCACAACAGCCTTCCAGGTTTTCTGTGGATCAATTAAATCCTTTAAAAGTCTCAGATGAGCAGGGCCACAGCTAAATATATGTTGTATCAATATAAACTGTGCAACTGAAAAATTGTAAGTAATCAGCCTAGAATTATCCACTTTTACTACTCACATGTTATAGAAAGCCAGCATGACGCTGCTGCTGAGTTTTAAACAGCAGGTAGCCTTCAGGGACTATTTCAGGCTGCAGTGAAGCTTTCTGAGGCTTGCAGATGTCCTCCTACATCACAGCAAAACACGGGGGTGGCTGGGGAAGGACAGCCTTGCCCCGTGCCCAGGGCCCTGCTTGGCAAGGGCATGTCTGAGGGTGCCTGCTTTGCTCTGGCTTTTTGGGGGGGCTCCAGCTGGTGTTTGCCCAGGCAGCCTGGCCATGGAAGGGCAGCTGCGAGCTGTGGGGACCCAAGCTGGTGTACAGCATGCTCCCGCAGGGCAGGAGTTTGACCCCAAACCTCTGAGCAGCACAGGCACGGCTGGCTGAGACTCTGACCAGGACAACATGTACAAGCACAAACAAGAAATTATCCTGCGTAAAGGTAGTCTTGGCGTTGGCTTCTTCTAGGCTGGTGGGGTTTTGTGCATGGGTTACTACATCCCAGGGCTCACCTCAGGAAGGTCAGTATCTTGGCATTACCAAACAGAGATGCTAAGGCTTGCAGAGGCAGCCTGTCCAAGCTGTGCTGTGGGCTGGGGTGGTGCTAGGTCCTAAGTGTCCTTGGGATCTGACAACACATGCACTGCATACTCATTAATACTCACTGTTTTAATAAACTCACAAAGTAAAAATATTGCAATGATTAAGGCATGCATTCCATTAGAAACATAGTGGGGTTGAAGATTTGCTTCTTCATCTTTAGTAATCAGCTTTGTGTTCTTTTGCATTCGTGATTCCAGACCTCTAGCGTGATGGATGTGCAGTAGAATGCAGTTTAAAAGAAGACTCTAAGTAGTGTGAAATCAAGAATAACTGAAATTCAAGCTTGACTAGAAAAGCAAAACTTTCATAATTAAACTTGTTACAGTATGATGGATGTTTTTGATTTGCATAGACAGCTCTGTGAGCATACATCTGGGTAATACCAAACTACTGTCCACAAAAAGTGTCAGATGCTTTAGATTAGGGATTATATTTTCAGTCATTCCTTAGTTACCTTGTTATACATATAATTTCAAGGTAGTTGATTTGCCAGTTGCCATAAGTCCTGTTTATTCTCCATGCCTAACAGTATCACCAAAGGAAAGCTGAGTACTGAAAACCATGCTGGCCCAGCGTGACCTTTTTCCTCTGGAGAGCCTGGAAGCGCTGCTCTCACGGCAGCAGCACTTGGCTCTGTAGTGGACTTTGCAGAGTGGTTGTATTTCTAACAGTTCAAATGGTTCAGATCTGGCCAGGTATGTGTTGTTTCCGAGGCTTCAATGACAGACCCGAATCTTGGAACTCTGTACTAAACGTGATGCTTATCATATGGCAAAGGAGTAGAGACTCTTGTTTATTATTAATATCAGTACAAACACAAGCTGAGACCAATCACAGATGCTGCTCCCCACTTAGCCTTGCTGTAGATTACATTTGCCTGCTGCTTTTTACATTACCATTACTCATAGTCCTTCATTTCGCTTAGTTGTGGATGATGGACAGAAACAGACAATGCACAAGGCTTTGGAGTATGGATTTTAAAACACGTGGGAAGAATAGAAACGATATATTTATGGATGCTCCCACAGAGAGTCTCAGCTTTAACACCATGAAAGTGGGAATTTGAGTGGTGTGTCCTTTCTGTCAAGGATGCTGAGGGAGGCAGAAGTTAGAGCACCTGGTTTACACTCTTGGAGACTCAGCAGATTTTGACTTGACAGATACTTGGGGTATTAATACAAGTCTGACCAATGTTACCTGCCTGGCTGTCTTCTGCCTTCAGTGCAAAATAGTAAAGATATATGTTGATCTAAAGATATACATGCATATGTGTTTGTATAAACATGTATATATGATTAATCCATGGTTTCCTTGTATATAAAATACTGGTTCTCAAGCCTAAGCTTGACCCTTTTTACCCGGCAATCTACTTCACCCTCTGAGGAGTCCCTGGTCTCCTCTAAAACATTTTTCTTCAAAGGACATAATCTGAATTTGTACATATTTGTGTTTCTCAATATGTATACATATTTATATATCTCTCAGTCCATCTCCCCCCATATATATTTTTAAATGGTTTTAAATTCTTATTGTCAGCTCTTTAGCTGATGTGTACCACCAGCACAGGCAGTGGAAATAAATTAATAATATCTCTAAAGGATCAGACCATTATATGTGTAGCTTCAAATTCACCTTACTGAATTTTATTTTTATAGGCAACCTATCACCTAATGATTATATATCTGAATAAATATAATGCTTTGAGATAATAAGGCTGAGCTATCACACTGAGGAATACAGTATAAAGCTAGATGGGCAGAAAAAATAGAATGAGATTAGTGAGGCTTTACAGCTCATGAAAGACATCAGTAACTTCTAAAAAAGTTGTACAAAGTTTCAGATTAAAAATCAGTATTCTTGCTGAATTGCCCATCTCCATTCAGCCTTTCTATTTATAAATGTTGCTGTTGTGTGTGACTTCATTAGTCCCTTTTGAGAATAATCTTTAAAAGGTCAGTGCGTTCATATGATATTAATATAGTATGTTCAAAAATATTTACTATTCTGCTACCTGTAGAAACAGGTCGTTCTGATGAGTAAACATTTCAAGCAAAACGAGTAAATTACATTTTGCTGAGCTGGCAAGATGCATTCAAAAATCGGATGTTTTGAGAGACAGGCTCAGCGAAGATTTTGTACCTTAAAATTCCTTTTATTTATAGCCTGTGATTTGATTACACCATTGGATACCAATTATTTCAGAAGTTAATGAGCTGTGTAATTTCCCATAAAACAACAATCTCATGCAAAAATATTTCAGTAAAGGAAACACTATAATTGGGGGGAAAGGGTTTTTTTTCCTTTTTTTTTTTCATAAAATAAACAAAAGGAAGTTATTTCAAAGCACTTTTTTGAAATGATGTATAGTAATAATTAACTATACAAAACCACTCAGCATGGGATAGATTCTCTAAGGAGTGGTAGAGTGAGGAGGAAAAAAATCCCCAAAGTTAAATAGAGTGAATTACATCCAGCAAAAGCTGTGGCCCAGGCTCCAAGGACTCTCCCAGGAAGAGCAGGATGCTGTGTAAAAATGCTTTCCATCTTCTCCCATGACCTCTTAGGCAGCAGGTCTCTAACAGCTGCAGCTCCTTCCTTTATCTGAAAAGGAGCTACCATCTTCCCTACATGATGGATCCAGACTGGGGTCCATCTGGTTGCTGCAAGACATGCTTTCACTGTGCCCAAGGTGAAATAAAGTGCATCTGGGAGTACATTTCCTCAGATTTCCTCCTGCCACGGGCAGCTCAGCACCTGCTGCCTGGTGCTGTGGGGTACATACCATGACCGGTGCCTGCACCCTGGCCCAGCAGCACTGGGAACAGACCACTCCACTTTTGTTCAGACTACCTTACTGTGTATCTGGACACTTTTTAAAGTAGTAAATTATACCCATCTTTGCCGTACAGAAGAATCACCAGCTTTCTTCTCCGGATAACTTATGGGAAGGGGCTTGAGCTGAAGATGCTCAGATGAAGAGAATGCCCAGAGTAGAGAAAAGATAATTCTTCCCATTCAAATGGCAAAGATCAAAATATTCTCTCAAACACCTCATTATTCCTATTAGGGTAACATTTTGATTTGAAACATCTGCAGGTTCTTGAGACCTGACTGAACCTGACATTCTCAGCCTTTGGCAACTGTATTACGCCTGGCATGCATTTGTGTGTACGTGTGCCTTGGGGAAAAGGCAAGGAAGGGCTGAAATCATTCTGGTAAAGGGGGATCCCTCTCCAAATGCCTTCTGGGTGTAGGGTACCAGCAATGTCCCTGTCCTTCTGTCTGTGAGCAGCCTTGATGTCCACACAGATTAAAACTTGGTCCCCAAGAAGTTTGAAGAACCCGTGTTATACCTCTGAAAGGATTTCCATAGAGATAATTTCTGCCATTTCACCTGAAAGGGGCTACTGCCTGCCTTTATCACTGCTAGATGACAGATCCAGGCTGAAGCCCGTCTGACTACTGCAAAACCAGATTCCTGAATTTCCTTCCCAAGCAAAGCAGGTATCTTATCGACCAGCATCATCCTTCTTTTCCAAGGTCATGAGGATTTTGACTACAAGCAGGGTAAAAACAACAACATGACTTAACAAAAAAAGGAAAAACCTTTCTAACACAACTATAAAGCCCTACAGAACAAAGGCATTTCTGAATAGCTAAGTAGACTTGTCTCTGGTTAGCATAAAGGCATGCCTTTTGCTAGGTCTTTGTATAGAAGTCCTTGAGGAGGAAAAGATATATTCTCAGCAAAATAAAATGTTGTCAGCTCTTTAAGCCTTAGTGGGAACTGAAAATGTCAAGCTTATACCTGTTAGGCATAATTTAAATTGAAATATGGACCTTCTTCAGTCTTCAAAGTAATGCACTTCAGGTGATAATGATGGATTAACGTTGAGAGAAAATGACCTAGCAGCCTGTTAGTTACTTTTTTCAATTGAGTGGGAGCACACCAAATTTTTCATCGATCTGCCAATTGGAGACAGCTGAGAAATGACGACTGCGCTTACTACAGGCTTTGTACATAAATATTCACCGATGAGCACATTAAAATATGGGAGAGCAGAGAAACGGTTTGTTCAAACTCTGCTGTGCTTAGACTGGTGTTCAAGGAGCTATATATTTCTAAACAGTGAGGGTTTACAAGTTCAAAGAGCTGCCCCTTTCACAGTCAAGTTTCTTATAAGTTTCTTAAAACACCACACAAATGCATTTTACAAGGCAACTCCGTTATTCACAAGATTAATTCAGTGCCCTTTAAACTGTGGGAGTCTTATTCAAATGTGGTTTAGATTAAAGTGATTTAGCATTATTCCAACATCCAACAACATGAATGTATGTTTTCAATGGATGAATCTGAAATCAGCTGTTCTGCATTGTTAAGCCTCTTACAACAAGCTGTTTGGATTGCTGGCTGCTCAGCACCCCAAAGGGACAGATTAATCTCTGAACTCTGTGGCTGACTCCTATTTAGAGTTCTCAAGCGTCTGCTGTTCATCTGGGCAGCCCTCAGACAAATAAGACAATTTACAGGAATCAATAACACGCAGTTCCAGACAGCGGTGAATTGGAGATAACTCTTGCCCTAGGCAGATGCAGAGATGAGAGCTGCACCCTTTGCTCTGTAAAACCCACCCTTGAGGTTGTCAGGGTAATCCTCCCCAAGCAGGGAAGAGTCATCTGGACAACCGAGGACACAGTCTCACAAAAGTAATGAAGATCTTGCCTGAAACGTGGCATGTGCCATGCAGCCCAAAGCGATGCTGTGAAGAGCACGTTCACTTGGGAGTGTAGCGAAAAGCCTGTGAATGCACCCTGTGATACACCCCAGCAGCACAAACAGAGACACAACAGCAAACCCTTCATAATGCCGTTAGTCATAAGTAATAAAGTAAGAACAAAAAGGGGTTTCTTTCTGAAGGGAACAGTTAGCTTTTCCACTTCAGAGACCAGAGAGAGATGACTTTTGTTACCTGGAGCACTGAAATGCACAGGAAATGGGGCTCCGTGGATCACTCAGGCATAAAGACTGTGAACATGAGATCTCTTCAAGAGAGACGAGTAAAAAACACCAGAAAATAGATGTAATTCAGTAATGGTTCAGAAGAGGAAATCTTTGCCTACTTAGTGGTAGTAGCAGGTGCATGAAAAACAAATCCACCACATGCATAAATGTGAAGCAGGGACACCGCACTGAGATATATTCGGATCAAAATATGAGATGGAGCCCTTTATATCATTAGTAAACAAATTCACCAATCTGTTGATAAATAGTTTGAATTCAAGTTGGTTGTTGTTTTAGGGAGTCCTATTATCTGCTATCATTGGCTCCTGAGATGAATTCCTATTTATTAGTGTAAACATGAACCGCACCATTGCTTACTGCAGTTCCTGCAGGTCAGCTTGCACATCAGTCTGAGAATGGAGGATGTAGCCAGCAGGTTCTTCCAGCACTGTGCACATCGCCTCTTGAGGGGTCCTGCCAGCATTCACAGGTCCTCTGTGTACCTCACCCAGCTTTTTGAGAGCTCTGAAGAATGGAGGCCACAGACAAATTGTGAGATAAAAAATAGACAGGAGATCCATGGTAACTACAGTAGCTCAAAGAACCACCGAGGTTACAGGGGAAAATATGCTGTCTTTCTCTTTTGAGTACCTATTAGCACCAATTACATTGAAGGTGACTTTTAAGAAACAGCTTTCCTGGTTTCCAGTGGATAAGTCAGCAATTGCACTGTTCTTCTACTGAGCCTGGTCTTTGACCTGCCTGCTGGTGCCTCACACGGATTTGCTCGCTGCAGACAGGGGAGACAGGCACCAGGCTGAGGCAGGCAAAGGCACTGGTGCTCTGATGGAGCCCGCGGCGAATCTTGGAGGCGAGGTACCTGATCCACTGAAGCAGGTGGGGACATGCTGCATGATCCAGTGCAAGGATTCTTTCTGCAGACCTAGTTTGGCCTTTTAATGCTCTAGTTAATAATTAATGGCAGACAAGTTTCTAGTGAATAGAAATAAAGGCAAGTTGTAATGAAGCAATGAATGTGACTTTCTTAACAGGCAGAGGGGGGAATTTGGTACTCTGTCCTTTACTGCCATTTTCCCCAAATGTTGGTTGCTTTTTTTTTTTTTCCTGTGTAATGAATGATTTCAAATCAAGCTATGCGGAAAATACTCAAGCCACAGACAGGGGCCCCAGGGTCTCTTTTTGATTTCTCACAAGTGTCCTTTGAAACAGAGTTTCAAATTCTGATAACCTACAGTTTGGAGGAGAGGCAGGATAAGGAGTGGACTGGATTTTTTGCAGATTATGGAATTTCTTTGGGATGGTGAAAATCTTATTCCACAGCCCTGCATATCTGCATAGGACATCCTAATCACTAGTCCTTTAATCCTGTCTTGTACACATGCTGAGATTTCTGCCACAGCCAGTTATGGCAAGGAGACCCTCGGTGACAAGACATGATGCTGGCATTGCTTTAACATGTAGAGTACCCCACTGCTGTTTTGGTTTCGGGAGTCCCCTCGGTTCGTTAGGCTAAATTGCCCCATTGATGTCAGCACACTTCTGCAGGCCTTGCCTGTGACTCTCCCAGGGGCCAGGAAAAGAAAGAAGCTGAGCTCCAGCTGTGACTGAAACATTAGTTTCTCTAAGAATAGCAATGGGAATCAAGAATACAGTTATTTTCTTCTGTGAAAAACTTTCTTCAGATTTGGTACAGTGACTTAACTCTGCTCACATACTTCCACCACAGGCACCAGGTGAGACCTTCTGGGGCTGATCAAATGTTGAACTTTCACAGTAGATCTCACCAGAACAGCGTAGGACAGTCATTTTGATATGCTGGAAAAAGTCACAGTCTTAAACAGTCTAAATATGCCTCTGTGCCTGGGTCTGTGTTTGCATTTCTGTTCAGATTTCTTATGATGACTTTCGCTCACCCCCCGGGTCACTCTGCTAGTGGTTGCAAAAGTAGGAGCATTTTTGTAGACCACTGAACTGTTCACAGCTGGTGCCTTATCACATGGGTGCTTTCCCCACTTTTCCCATTGCTATAATTAATGCAGCTTATGTATAGAGTTGGATACCTCCAATATACTGGTCTCTAACAAGTTGTGTAGCTCCCATGTTTTTAACCATGTCTGGTTTCTTTAAGAAATTACCACTTTTGAAAACCTTTTTTTTCAAAATAAATGTGAAATATGTCCAGCATAAATACTACCCTGAAACAATAAATAAAACCTGTGCAGCAATGACAGTCTGGTTCTTCCCAGATATGTGAATATTCCTGTGGGAGTCAAGCAGGCATAAGTCAGAATAGCCTTAGGGCAACTCTAATATGCACCTAGGAGGCAGATGGGTCGAACGGCTGGCATAGGAACAGAGAAGTTTCAGAATTACCATAGTTACTGTTTACTCACCATCCCTGGCCCTACACAAAGCACAGATCATGTGGAACTAGGGGTGAAAGCCAGAAACTTTAATATTGAATTAAATTATGGCTAGCAAGGAACAAGCATCAGAAGTTTGGCAATTAGTTCAGCTTACATAATCTCCTCAAAGTCCAGCTGTTTAGCAGAATTATCCAAAGTAAACTACTGCTGGTATTCCTTCTTTTTACAAAAAAAAAAAAAAAATAACCAAAAATAATCCCCATGTGCAGACTTTGTGCCTAATTGGACATACCTGTTTATTTTCACCCAAGCAAACTTGTCAGTTCAGTGAGAGGTTTGTCTTGGACACAGTTACAAATCATGTGAAATTTTGTCATACATTTTAACTTCTATCATTATGCCACCCATTTAAATATGGGCATTTGTCCTGTACCTAAGACGTTTCAAGCCCTTAATACAGTAACACAATCAATATATTCTATTGGATAGAGAATACACAAATAGGCAGGAAGAAAGATACTAAGTAAATTATTTTTTTTTAAAGGCAAGTGCAGACAAAAGCAATGAGAAAAGACTTCCATATACTGACCTAAACTGGCTTACATTGGTATGTGTCCGAGTCCCAGGCTGACAAGAGGCTGGTGAACCTTGGAAGACCCAGGGCTTCTTTTAGCTTTGAATTTCAATTTGGAAGTGAAATCTGACATGAAGCAAGTTTCACCTGGTTTCAGGTTTCACTGGAAAAGGAGGGAATGGATGAGGAAACGCAGGTAGCTGTCAGAAGGCAATTAGAGTGACAGATGTGAGGCTGTGAGCAGTAGCAGCGGCACGGGGAGCATGTTCGTATTGCAAACAGAACAGCATTGCCAGGTGAGGACCATCCGCATCCCTGAGCGTACGATGCTGCTGCTGCCACTGCTGCGTCTAATAGGGACGTGCACAAACTGGGCTCAGCAAAGTGGTTTTGGTGGTCTTTAGCCAAATGCCTGTCTGTACATGACCTTTCTAAACGGCGGGGAGACAAACCACTTCACCCCAGAGTGTATCAGGAGGCGCAGCCAGACTCTGCAGATTTTCCCACAAATATTGTCTGCCCTGCAGCCCCGTTCCAGAAAAAGTTATGGGATGACAAAGTATTTGTCCGATAGCAAGATAAATGCACAACAGCTGGAATATGAGACCTGGCACCAGAGGGCTTTTGCCAGCAGGCCAAGGAAAAGTGTGCGAAGCAAGTAGGAATGAAATTACATGCCTCGTCTGTCTGCGCCACGTAAGAGCGTGGGGCCAACTAAACCGGAGTGACAGATCAGTAATTCGTCATTGTAAGGGAAGTGTTTTACAAAGAGCACCAGAATCCTTGAAAGATGTGTAGCACATTGATTGAATTCCCCGAATAATACTTTACCAGTAAGAAAAGCCCAAGTGAGATTTAATTATATAACCCACAAAAAAAAAAAAAATCATTAAGCATTTCAGCTGCTTAATTCCACCCATCCCAATTGCTGATTTTTATCAGCAGATTAAAATGCTTCCAGCTGAAAGGCTAATTAACTGATTTCATGTTTTCTGCCTGTCCTGATCACAGGGAAAATCTATAGTCCAAAGGAAGGAAGCCCAGTTATAAGCGACTGGAAGGATTGCTGCTTATGCTGTGTGATTTCCAATGACAGAAAACGTGTTGGCCTTCAGCTCTCCATCCTATTCTCTCACATTCATGCGCTCCAAAGCTGCAGTGTCTGTCCTCTAGCTGACAGTGCTCCTTTTTCACAAGCTCTCCCTCCTCCTCATTAAACACTTTCTCTCTCTTCTCTCCATGCACAGATCTTATTCCTAGAAGAATTCAGTTGTAAACATGCAAAAAAATGATGGTGAAAAATCTGCTTCTGCACATATAAATGCATGGCAGGTTATGGTGCAGCCTTTCAGAGAACAAACTTGTGCATATTATTATAGCACCACACCACTGCGGGCATAGAATAGCATCCCAGAGTGTGTCTCTGCACTTGAAAATTTTCCTACCAGCTTTTATTAGGCTTTTTACGTTTTCCAACCATTTCCTGGATTTGACTGTGTGAAAATCGTATTCACTGAATCAGACTAAATGCAGAGATGATAGGGGTAGAAATTTTCCTACACCCGTCAGTACCCCCAGTAAACCATCTATGTATTCATAAAAAATATCTAAAAATGTCTAATTATATAGCAGTTCACAGATTCACACATTACCAAAACTCCTTTCTGGCAGACACAGCACTATGCATGTTTTGGATGACCATGTAGTTGTCTGTGTGTTTTTCTATATATGTACGTATGTACGTACACACACATACACACACCCACACAGCCCCCCACCCACCCCAATCCAAAACGTTCACAGCCTGCATAAGAATATCATCCTGGTTTTAATTTTGAGAAATACTTTGTTTCATTTCTACTCTGGTTTTCTCCTTCTCTTCTCTTCTCTTCTCTTCTCTTCTCTTCTCTTCTCTTCTTTTCTTTTCTTTTCTCTCTTTTTTCCCTTGTTTTTGGAGCGGTTGCATTTATAGCACAGAACATCATCTTTAATGAAAAATGGGAAAGCTCCACAAAGGAACACTCTGGACTGAGTCATACGAGCTTTCGACTTAACAAATTAAGGCCTGGTGTTACACATACTTTATTTCATGTTCTGTGTGCAGCAGTGGGTCTGCTGAATGTGTGAAGTCAAGCATATATTTTGGTAGTTTAACATTAAAAAAGCCAGATCCTCAGTATATAATGCATAGCATTCATTGAAACAAGACCAATGTTGCACCAGTTTGGAATACAGTCCAAATCAATTATAAATAACCTGTCTAAACATATATATCTATAATAAATATATATATAAAAATACATGTTTATTTTATGCATAAATAATATAGAAGCTGGAATAATATCCATATAATTATTTCATACATCTGGTCATTTCTGAGTTTTTTCAAACTATACTGTTCAAAGCAGAGCCCAAACTCAGCATTCAGACAAGACCCTGGCTGGCTGTTACTTATCAGATTTGTGACATATGTTCTGTGCAAGTAAATAAATAATTTGACCGTGTGAAAAAGTTTGCAATATGGAAGTCTGGATTAGTTGAATTTTCCTTTACGTAATGGAATAAGCATAACTTTTTCTTCCCCTAATATTTTACAGTGAGAGAATGATATAACAGCATTTGGCAAGAGATCTTTTGTCACTTGGTAATGTCTCCATTTGCTGGAGTAGGGTACCAATTTCCAGGCACCCTCAGATTTCCATTGTCTCAATTTTAGCAATTTGTGCCCATGGCCCATCACCTAGATACTTGCATGTGGCAGCCCCAGCTGGCTGCTCAGGGGCAGAGGGGTTTGCACAGCCTGGGCTGCCACCCAGACAGGTAAACTGTCAGCATGGTACCTGGCCAGCTAACACATCACTCCCAAAAATCCCCCAGTGCACTTCAGTGCTTCTCATGGGCCAGTGAGCATCCCATACAGCCACCCTGCTGGGGGATCAGATCACAGCTTACTTGAGTATGCAGCGTAGAGGCCCCAGACCAGACATCACTGATGGGAGAGCTGCAAGAGTTGCAACAGGCTCCGCAAAAGGCCTGATGTACCCCAAGCACAGCTGAGGCACAGCAGCATCACTACCCTGCTGCCAGTACTGGGACATTGCAGGAAAATGTTACTCCTGCCATAGGTTCAGTATAATCTAAAAAAATCCTTAAAAAAAGAAGCAGCACAATGTTTAGAAACCACTAGGCCTGTATTTTACACAAAAAATAAATGTTATTTGCACTCCACTACAAGATGTATGGTATGTAATGAGAGAGTAACTCCAAGCTGCCAGCAGAGGCGATCCAAAACAAGCAGCACACTGCAAATCCACAAATAGAAAAATTAGGGCTTTCACTTACTTTTTTACTCCTCTAGACGTAGCCTAAAATTGGGCTGAAATTACCTCTGTCAGCATGGCTCCAAACCCCTGATCTAAACAAGTCAGTGGGGAGAGGGGAAAGAACAGATGTCTCTTACTACAATTCACAGCCGTTGCTCGGGGAAGCCACCTAATTTCAACATGCAAGTAAAAACAACAAAAAATTTGAAGACCACATCTAGATGCTAATATTCTGTGTCACAGAGGCCACACAAGATTTTCAAAATGTGGTTACAAGCCAGGTACTTACACTTTGCCAGCCTTGTGTGCCGTCTGGCTGAGGAGGATTTCACGGAGGCTTCACACCTCTCCTCTGCTGTCAGCGGTCCCTGATGTCTTGCAGGCACCAGCCACATCCAAGTCACCTCTGGAAGTGGAATGGGAGAATTTTTGAACACAATGTATCTTTTTCACTTTTAGATCTATCTATGCTGAATGTTTCAGATAGAAATTTTATGCTGAAACGAGCATTTACAAGAATCTGAGGCTAAAATATCAGGAGACAATTTTTATTACTCAATACAAGGCTGAATCCTGCATTAGTTCAAGATAAAATCTGCTCCCTATCCTTAACTCCCACAAACCTCATGCAGAATCATAGAATGGTTTGGGTTGGAAGGGGCCTTAAAGATCACGTAGTTCCAACCCCCCTGCCATGGGTAGGGACACCCTCCACTAGCCCAGGTTGCTCAAAAAGCCTCATCCAGCCTGTCCTTGAACACCTCCAGGGATGGGGCATCCACAGCTTCCCTGGGCAACCTGTTCCGGTGTCTCACCACCCTCACAGGAAAAAATTTCTTCCTACTGTCTGATATAAATCTACCCTCTTTCAGCTTAAAACCATTATCCCTCCTCCTGTCGCTACACTCCCTGACCAAGAGTCCCTCCCCATCTCTCCTGTAGCCCCCTTTAAGTACTGGAAGGCTGCTATAAGGTTTTCGTGGACCCTTCTTTTCTCCAGGCTGAACAACCCCAACTCTCTCAGCCTGTCCTCATATGGGAGGTGCTCCAGCCCTCTGACCATCTTCGTGTCCCTCCTCTGGACCCGCTCCAACAGGTCCATGTCCTTCCTGTGCTGAGGACTCCAGAGCTGGATGCAGCACTGCAGGAGGGGTCTCACTAGAGCCAAGTAGAAGGGGAGAATCACCTCCCTGGACCTGCTGGTCACGCTGCTTTTGATGCAGCCCAGGGCACAATTGGCTTTCCGGGCTGCAAGCGTACACTGCCGGCTCATGTTTAGCTTCTCATCAACCAACACCCCCAAGCTCTTATAAGGTAATAAGTAAGGAATAAAGTAACGCATGCTGGAAAAAGTAGCAGCGTCTTCTAATTAAACCTTAATGGGAGTTATTTTTTGTCAAGTGCATTTAAATTCAAGATAAATGAAGCTGTTAATAATGCAAGGTATTTTCTTTTCTACATGGTAAAAGAGAGAAAGATTACAAATTTGGTGGCTTACAGCTAAGCAGCTATTTTATGCCTTTGCAGCTTTAAGACTCCAGCCCTGCAGAGATGAAGCATACGTTTGGCTTTATTTATTGCATTGAGTCCAATGTGGTTGCTTACCATATCTAAAAGTTAATCAATTAAATAAGCCTCTGCCTGGTTGAGATTAATTCCCACATGTGTTGTCTGGGACACACAGTGTAGTTTATTTTATGAGAAACAATTGCTATCTTAATTTGCTGATTTAATTTTTTAAAATCTTGACAGCTGTGCTATTCAGCCAATGCAGAAACGCATTACGAGTAAGAATTCATTCTGGGGTAGCCATGCTACTTGTGTACTCTGATTTAAGACAGGGAAGAATCGGATATAGACTGATTTAATTCTCTCTAATTTAAAGCTTGGTTTGGTTTTATGGACACAAAGTGTCCCTGCCTGCAGTCATGAGGAAATCAACCATTAAAAATTAAGCTTTACTGTGAGGTTTTCTCATCTGCATTTTCTGCAGGACACACTGTGCTTTGTTTATTTTATTGTTGCTTGCATTAAAAAGGAAGTATTCTTTTGTTTCCTATGATTTTTTTCTTAAACTACTCAAAAAATACTTTAGTGACAAAGCTCTTCTTAAATGTTCATGTTTCATTTTGACGTTGTTTTGCTGTTTATTTTCATCATGCACTCCACTGGACTATTTTACCCTCCAAAAAAGAGACAGTACGTTAGCAGTTTTACCCCCTCCAGAAGCTGTTGGAAGCCTGGTTTAAAAATACCACGAACAGAAAGCCTGACAACTCTGAGGAAGAAGGGGGAAAAAAAAAAAAAAAGGCAAAAAAAGATGCAAAGTGGTGTCCCACTGACTTCCTCATCTGTCTGTCACACATCAGCCCTGGCGCTGACGCAGCCAGGCCACCCACCTCCCCGAGGAAAGCAGTGTTAAATGGGGCCACCTCCAGCAGGGAGACTGTCACTGCCTCAGTGTGGCGGTGACCTACTGGAACGACAGGAGGATTTTTTTTTGGAAACGCAAGGAGGAGAAAAAGCCATAAATCAGGCATGGGAGGGAGATGACTCTCAGTGGGGCTGGTAAGGGAGCTCTCCGAGGGTGCCGCACGATTGGAAAGGGGCTGTGGTAATCCTCAGGGCTGTGCGGACCTTCATGCATGCACGCAGAGAGCCAACGGGAAACACAAGTTTCAAAGGCAATGAGTGAAGCAGGCAATTCTCCTCTGGAATAAAAAGAAGAAATATTTTATGGCCTGTGAACGCTGGCGGCTGGGTTAGAGGATTCTCCCTGAGCTCCAAGGGCAGCCACTGAGAGCTCAAAGCGGATCCCAGGAAGGGCCATGATGGGGTTACAGTGCCCCAAGCCAGCTCCTGCCAGCCCTGGCCAGGCCTGCAATCCCCTCCAGCGCACAGCCTTTTGCCAGAGTCCACCTCCAAACCATGCTCTCCTGGAGGATCATAAACCCAAGGAATTTCAGGGCAACAGCAATTTGGCTTGGTCCCAGTGTCTTAATGGCTGCCATTCACCAGGAAGGGTTTTTTTCTTGGCCAGAACTGCAGGATCAAACTTGTAACAGCTAAAGTGCCTAATTTTATAAATGTAGACTTTAAAGACACAATACAGGCAGGGATTCATAGGAACCATATATTCCCATTGAGAGTTTTTGTATTTGTAAACAATAACCCAGGCTTATGAAGACATCCTGGGGGGGGGGAAAAAAAAAAAAGATACTTGAGATGCTTCCTGAAGAGAGGAGGAGGTTAGGAGAGCTGACAGGCAGAGAGAAAACAGCTCCCGAAAACTTTCAGCAGAAATTAAATAAGTAAACAACAGACTTTTAATTTCTGATGTTTTGTCAAAAAGTGATTTATTTGGGTTTTGTTTGGGGGAACAACAAAAAGAAAACCCAAACAGCCCTACAACATTTTCAGTTTTCACTTTTTTATTTCATGGAGACCTTTTAAAAAATTATGCGTGTGCATTTCTCATAAGAAAGAACTCAAGAGAGAGTTTTGTCCAGCTCTAGGGAGCACCTAGGAGATGTTTCATGTCCTTATTGCATATTGAAAAAGTGCCTAATATAATAAGTAAGCCCTGGTTTTTGCAGGCAAAAATTTTTCTTGCCAAGTTTCACACTGGAACAAACTGCAGATCTCCCATATATTTTCTGCTTGTGAATTTTTGCCAAATTAGAAGATACAGTTTGCTTGCAAGAACCACCTGCTGGTTTTGTGGAAAACAGGAAAAACTCAAGTTTGACATACGACCTCTGAAAATTTTTCTTTCTACAAACAAAACGGAAAACACTTCTCCAGCATCATCACATTCCAAGCCAATATAGTTTGCAAAAAGTTAGAGTATTTTTTCTTTTAACTGAAAACACTCTTGGGCTGTTTCCACAGAAACCACATGCAAATGTTTGACAATTTTTGTCTTATACTTTCAGACAGAAGTCAAGAAAGAAGTAGTACTTTTAGTTTAATTATTTTAATGTGATATAGGAATCAACATTAAAAACAATCTAGTGCACTTAACTATTTTTTTCTTTCTAAACACTTGTGCAACTAACTGATTTTAGTAGTTAAGTTTTTTAAAAAAATCAGACTGTTTAGGGGTTTTTTCATTCATTTAAATACATTTTGTTCAAGTTGCATTTAAAACTAGTAATTGCCTTCTTTTCTCGCACTCTAACATGGCTGCCATAGTTTCACAGCTCCCTGTAAATTTTCCTGTGTTTGGACACTGCCATTTGAAAGAAGAGCTGCAGTGTTTCTGCTTAACATTTTAATTGCCTCTGCTACTAGTCATTTACCTTTTCCAATGTCTACATAAAACAAATTACTTGTAATGGCAACAAAAATAGCTATCAAATATACGGCATGGTCCCACTCTGTATTATTAAAGCCTCATTCTAACAACATGAGTGCAGATCCTGCTAGTCTCACCTGCTCAGCTATTAGTTTCAATTTGTCTCCCAACGCTTGCCAGCACGCTGGGTGTGAGCAGTCCCAGAAGACCTCTTTGGAAAATCTCACTGCCTTCCCACACCTCCGACAATATTTCACTATACCTCAGGGTAATGCTAAACAATCTTTGCATTGTCCTATGCCATCTGTTCAGCATTTTTAAGCATAACTGCTCCATATCGGCGTCTCATGCACTGTAACCAGTTTCTGTTATACCATACCATTCGTTTTTGTCATACTCTTTCCTTCCAGTTCCTTTCTTTTTCATTGCTAGCCAGTGCTGAGTATCACACAAATGTGCTGTATGACGCAGCCAAGGAAACTGAAGTAGTGGAGGGAGCATCGCCTGGCTCTTTATAATTGCCAAAAGCAGTGCATTCTCAGCTCCCTGTGTAGGGGGACCAGCCAGCGTCTCTTCTAGGAGATCCAGTGGGTATCATGTGACAAATCCCACAGCTAATGGCAGGACAGAGGAATACTGCACAGGCATTGAATCAAATACAGGTAAGGCACTTCTGTTGCAAACTCAGCATGTACGATCACAGTCCGTTTGTGCCCAGGTGTCTTGTACCACAAGGAGGGAGCACATCCAGCTGGGCTGTACTTCCATCCAGCAGCCACAAGATTAAAGCCAGCTTGGGTTTTAAAGCTGCTGGGTTCCTGGGGGCTCAGAGCCAGCCACAGGCACCCACTGTCCAGTGACCTGCCACTCCCCAGGCTGGGCACTGCCGGGCAGCCTGGAAACTAGTGTTCCCTCTCGGACCTGCCAGCAGCTGGCACTGGGTCTTTAGCTCTGTACTTAAACATAAATAAATTACATCAGGCTTCCTCATTTGTAAAATGAGGATGACATATATCTGTATTTGGGAAGTATGTTGGAGCCGAGAGTGAGGATATTATATATAATATAAATGCTAAAAACATTACTATTGCACTTGTGCTGTTTGAATTAGTCTAACAGTTTAAATGGAAGAATTTTATTTAAAACCTTCTAGCTTTTAGATTCTTCAGTAGACAACTTCATATCTTCAAGATCTTCAAGTGCTTAACTAGTATCCTAAGTGCATTTCCAGTACCTGAGGAATAATAACAAGGCTTCAGACTAAGTTGAGATCAAAAGGCTGCTGGAAGAGATGGGAACCTGTCTGTAGTCATACTTGAATTCAATAAGAAATTAATATTAAAAAGCCTAAAATAGTTCTGAATATTAATGCATAGTTTATTCAGTTCTAGAACAAATGATAAATTAATTGAAAGGCCAACTGACTTTACCTAACAACATCCTGAACTGAGATTTTTGAAATCCTGACCATAGCCCAAACAATTTTTTTTTTTTTAATCTTTGCCTTCTCATAACACTGTTCATGAACCTAAAGCCTGACCATGGCTATTTTTCCAAACAAGCACATGTGGTGACATCCATCTCCCGTAACCATTGACCTCAGGAAGTTAAGAAAACAAACGGTCTCAAAACCACACTGTGAAATATGGCTGCTAAGATGGCCAGCACATTCTTCTCATTTTTCATTAGCCTCTCCTGTAGCTGTCACAGGACAAATCATCCAGCAGGAAATGGCAGCCGTCTCTCGATACGGCAAAGTCTGGTTAGGCTTAAATCTATGGATAAACTTTTTCAATAAAAACTCATGGTAGAAATATAAGGTAGTATCTCTTGGACACATCCTAACTCTGGCATTCCGAGTAAAGTGAGTGTATTTGGTTTGTCCCCCTGGGGTCCCACATCTGCCCCCCAGACAGAGCCAGAGACCCTGCACTGCTCATGGTCCCCCAGATGCCCAGGGAACCAACCATCTGGGCAATGCCATCTTCAGCTCCTTATGACCCTGTGCTTGAGCACCCATAAGGGAAATTTGATTTGACAATTCTTTTCTGCATTGCTGAGGTTCTCTTTTATATATGACCGTGCCTGTTGCACTGTGATTATTCATCCAAGACAGCGAGATGGAAAAGACCATTTACTATTTCCCGCTCCCTCTTTCTGCACATGTATGCGCACTACTGTAGCATCAGGTGCCCTGTCTAAGGAAGACCTTATCTTCATCCTATTCTCCCCTCTGGGTACTGGGCTCTAAAATACACAAATTCTTGCCTTGGTTGTCATACCTCACCTTTTGTGTAGGCCAGTAATGATGGGAGGGATGGCAGCCCTCAGGTTGCAGAGAGAGAAGCAAGATGCAGTGAGAAAGAGGCAGCAACTTTCCGGCATTCCCCCAGGAGCGGGGGCTGCAGCCAGCAAGGTGTCCCAGCACCTCCTGCCCTGCCCCAGGTGCTCAGGCGCTGCTGGGGGGCATCTGTGGAGCCAAGCTGAATTATTTTGCCATAAAGGAGCACTCTGCTTGCCTGCGACAGGAGGGACTGGCCATCCTGCAGGGGTGGGGAAATGCAAAGCAGCCCCAATAGGTGTTAATGGGCTCAGCCAAGGGGATGCTAAACGGGAGCTACTTAGCTTTGCTGCCAATCAACAAAGATAGCTAAAATAGCTCTTCTCTGTTGTGACTTTGTGTACTTGTTAATTGGAGGCTCAGTTGTGTCCTTAAGGCAGAAGCCTTGTGTTTGGGCTTTTTTTTTTTT
>NW_010134347.1:0-8292 GCF_000699245.1 Pterocles gutturalis | reverse complement strand
GGGTTCCTTTTTTTTTGGTTTTTTTTTTTTTTTTTTTGGGGGGGGGGGGGGAGGGTAGACATATCCATAGGGAGTCTGGTGAGGTTTGTTGTTTAAATTATTTTTTTTTTATCTGAACAACCAGTGGCATTGTTGTTAGGTGAGTCCCAGAGGGAACATCAAGGCAGCAAAGAAGGATGGATCAGAGCCAGCCACTGAGGAAAATAATGTACCTTACAACTAATGAGTGGGAAGTTCACAGGGAGAAAGGTTCCTGAGGCTGTACTTTTAATCCAGCGCATAGTCTCAGTGTAAGTGCTGAGAGGTAAGCAGGTGTTCAGATCCATCTGAGGTCATCAGTTTTCCCATAGTGTGAATTGCCTTATGCCTTGCACAGAGTAAAGGAGTAATATTCCTCTGATTGCCTCTGCTAAGAGGTGAGGGTCCTAGGTCTAGTAATGTCTGGTATTGTAACTGCCATGCCAACTATACCTATCCACAAGCAAAAGAGCTAAAGACACCACCGTCAATATTTTAAAACACCTAACGTGAATAATGTTGCTTCCACATCAAAAAGTCCCATTTCCAGAAACTACTGCTACTGATTGATTTGAAGTGGAGAATTCGTTTAACTGACATTAGGCTGCTCAGGACAATCAGGTGTCTGCCATTAATATTCATATCCAGGTTTATGAGATATGAAATGCATAAATGGGAATAATTCTGTGCAAACCCCTTGGAAATAAAAACACATGTATTACCCATCAGCGTGTTTTAATAATTAGAGGACAGCAGCCAAGGAATAGCATAGTGGTATTCAGAATGTATCAGAACCACTTTTTCTTTCCCTTTTTCCCCTAACTCTCTTTTCCTCTCTCATTTCTGTTGCTGTCATCTTGCCTTTCAAGGAGGGAAGGGAAGCATTTCTAAGCCTTTAACTTTTGATGCCTGAGGAAAGCTCATCTCCACAGATTCCGAACTATGCTTCACCCTCCCCAGGTGGGAATAAGGATTCCTATGAAATACAGCCAAATTGCATCAGAGAGAGCACATGACAGGCCCATTCTGAGGCATTGTATGACTCCTGTTTCAGAGGCTTCTCAGAACCAGGCCAGCGAAAAGCCAAAGGATTCAGAAAATGTTTTATCAGTCTTAAAAACATCAGGACATAGGCCTAAAAATCACAATGTCTCTAAAAAACAAACCAAAGCTAAACAACAACCCCTTCTAATTCTTTCATTTGCCTTCTGGTTTCTGAGCAATTTGTATTCACACAGCATATTTAAGCTTTGGTCCTTAAGGACTAGATGTACTTAAAAATAATAAGAAGAGACAAGAACAACCCTCAGAGATTCTCATCTAATACACAGGTCCAGGAACTAAGACTAAAAAACAGGAGAAAATATGGATAGCCTAATAAAATTGCAAGGTGGCAGTAACCAGCTCAGCCTTCGCTTGATCACCTTTCAGTGCAGTTTTTGTTCAGGTGACAAGAAGGACCTTCTCCTGGCATTGGCACTAAAATCCATATTCTCTGATGTAACATTGAATGATAACTCAAAAATATATACTCCATCCATGCATCCATCTAATAGTGTTTACAGAGTGTCTTTTGGACCAGCACAATAATATCAAACCCAGTTATTTTCAGTCCAGTAATTGCATCCTTCACAGGGTAGTTATAATTCAGACCATCTCTTCTTTTCTCACAAGTTTTAGCCCAAGACCCAGTTGTCCTCTACATGTTCAGTTCTCTCCTATTTCACCTAGCTGTCCCACACTTCCTGCGTTGTCACAACTGAGCTAGCAGGCTCCAGAGTCCCTGCCAGCTCCTTCTTCCCACAAGCCTGGTCCTGCACCATCTGTGTCCAAGAGCTGGGATTTGACTCACAGACCTCAATCACAACTCCTCTGATTCTTTGGGAATTTTGCTATGGATGTCGGGGGGTATTGGACTGTAAGTAACATGTAATTGGGTGAATAGAGAACATCAGCATCATTTATTTTTTATGTGGACTAATGGCAGGACATTGGCATGTCGACAGGAGAAATCCAAGATCTTCTTTCCCTTCTGTTGCAAAGCCAGAAGAAAATCATATAATCTCTGCATGCTTCTCTACGCCCTTCCAGTCCTTTCCTTTATCTTCTTGTATTGCAAGCTTCCTTTGGGTATAGGCTACCTTGCTATCTGCCTTTACTACTAGGAAATAATTTGGGGCCAGATATCTGGACGCTGCTCCATATTGCAATACAAGTAATCAGAATTAAAAAAAAAAAAAAAAAAAAAGCCCCTCAACTACAGCACCTCTTTTCCTCAGATTCCTGGCTGGGCGAAACTCAGAGATAAGGAGGCCTGTGCTGTGAACTGCAGAGAGTTCAAACAGCGAGAGTCTGATGTAAAGCCTTATTTACTGCAATTCTAATCTACTTCTAATCCACCTTGCTCTGAAGACCACTGCACAGCATAACACAGAGCCTTCAGATAACAAACAGTTACCAAAAAAATCCCATTGATTTCTCTGAGCAACATAAGCTACCAAAAATGCACCCAGCCTCTGTGGAAAAGACCTTCACCTCTGGATAGAGTCCATCAGTGCACACCGTGTTAGCAATTGCCAGCTCTTAGAAAATGACTTTCATCTGGCTGCAGAAAATGCGTATATAAAAGCGAGCCTGGCAGCCCTTCTCAGAGCTTTATTCACTGCAGCTTAAATGAGATAACCATCCGTCATTCCATCATGCGCACCAGTCCTGTATCTTGATTACACACAGCATCTGCCATACACAAGAGATGCTTTGCATAGCCTATCCTGGTTACTATCTCTGTACTAACTTTCAGGCGAATACTCATGCTTGGCATTTGTTTCTCCTGTCTTACAGCTAGAGATAGGAGAGGGGTTTCTAGTCTCCCTTACTATTCCTATTGGTAACTAAGAGGTTTTGGTTTATCTTTTTTCTTTTTTTCTTATAGGATGGTGCACAGTGAATGGCTCCTCAAAGTGTTCAGTTGTTGCTCACCTAGGCATTGTTTTCACTCATTAAAGATAAACCTCAAAGGACTGAAATTTGGTTCTTATCAGGACACAGAAGCAAATATAACAAAAGTAGAGTGATAGAAAAAAAAGGGAGAAACTTTTGTTACAGCATTACTTTCATGAATAGTTGCTTAACAGCATATGCCCTTCATGCACACAGCATCTGGGCAGCCCCTTTAAAAGAGATGCCCCCCAGTGACTGTCCTACCACCTTCCTCTTGTTCCTGAGGTGCCTCCAGCTCCGTGCACATGGTATGTGTTACACCTCTGCATCTCAGTGCCAGTTCTAACTGGACATCAGTTTTCCTTAATCAAACAATTTGGCAGCAGTCTCTGATTCTTCCCTCAGGCTCTGCCCAGCACCACTGGTGACAGCAAGAACTAGGTCCAGTAGATACAAATTTCTTCTTGACAAAGCCAATAATGTGGCCTGTTCCAAGCAGCTTGAAAAAACACACTTCCATGCCATGAACAGTCAGAACTTCACACTTACTAAAAGATCAGAATTCAGTCTTACTTATAATGTTATCAGTGTAATACTGCCTTTACTCAACAAGGCGGCTCTTTTTCATAAGTAAAAGAAAGAAATGCTCAACTCTTGTTTGCCATTTATTAATTTCCTAATTCACTTGGAAAGGAGTGGTAAGAACAAATCACACAGAGGAAATGCTCAGGATAGCAGCAAGAAGTCTGAGTTCTGAGAAACTGTTCACACCAGTGTCATGAGGATTGCCAGAGAAATTACTGAAACTTGGCTGAGTTGCTTAAAACAGAACAGGCTCAATAAACACACAAACAAATAAATTCTCTAGCAGCTGTCAGGGTTCATGCTTTCCCTTGCTACCCTGATGCAGATGGAGAACTTACTAGCCCATGATGGTCACCAGAAGATATTTGATCCACCTGAACACCTGTCTTGCCAGTATGAGTAGCTATTTTGAAGGGTGCCCTGATACCCTTTGGTTTCCTGTTGGAACACTGCATCAAGGAGAAGTGTTCCTGTATCCCAAATTTAAGGAGAACCACTCTGAAAGACTGGAAAGTATTTTCCATTCATCTTAATGTAGTTTGTAGATTACCAATAAATACAAATAAACAACTTATTTATGAACTCCAAGTACAGATATTTCTGCTTGAACACTTGTAGAAGCAGGTAAACAGACAGGAACAGAATACTAAGTGTGACTAAGGAGTATTTAGGTTTATATGTAGGTTTCTCTTGCCCTGCCTTTGTAAGCTGAAAAATTAACACACATTTCACATTTTTCTATCTAGGGAGCTAGTTTTTGAGCAACCCTTAGTTCCTAGGAAAGTAATGTCTTAAATAACTCTATATTCATGAATGACTATTAGGACTTAGGCAAACATCCTTTCTAATATTTGTTCTAGCCATGGAGAATATTAATATTCATGTATTCCTCCACACCATCCCATACAAAGATTTCTTCACCTGTACTCTGTCAGGAAAAGGTTTTGACCTTCCATGCACTAATTCATTGGCTGCCATGTTCATTGGCTATAACTAGGTATCATTTTTAACTGTTCAGAGAGTAAATTGAGTCAAGTAATGAGTATTTGACTAAGCCATTTGACAGATGAATCCATGGAGGAGCAGCCTGTGGTGGGTAATGGTCTAATCCTGGAATGAGGTTTCTCTTCATGTTATGGACTTTACACTCCCTGCCATTTTATACCTTCTTAATCATACTTTAATCTCATAATCAGACACAATGATAACTAATCCCTATGGAGTGATAATAGATTTACAGCTTACTCTGAAAGATACCGTAATGGAAAGAAACTAGGGACTAATCTTCAACATCCCATCTTGATCCCATCTTGCATTAACAGGGAGAATGGTAAACCACGGGCACGTGTGCACGCAGAGTCATTTCCAGTCTTTGCGCCTATTGCTCTCACCGAGTACTAACAGCAATCACTGAAGAGAAGATAGTAATCACTGAAGGTACAGGAGGATTAAGTCCAGCATGAACTGGGGCTGAAGGGTTTAGATCCCATTTGTAACTAATGCAGGTCTTCAAGACACAGATATAGGTGGAGATCATGTGGAATGGTATGAGTCTGCTCTAATATTAACGTGCAGGATGAGCCAGACTGTTGCTTGACAGCACATTGTGTATGTATTACACAGCCTAATCCTGCACTGTGGGCCAGCACGGAAAGGGTCATGGACTCACTTCCTACCTTTAGGGTGTTACCATAGCCAATGGATTAGGGAACTAAAAAAAAAAAAAAAAAAGGGGGCAAAAAAAAAAAAAGCTTTCCTGGCAATGCTCAGACCCTTTTAAAAACCAGCTTCACAAATTTCTCTTTGATCATAATTTTGTTTGCTTTATATGTTTTTGAAGGCTCTCTGATGTGACAAACCCCTATTCTGCTGCCTTTATCCAGATACAGTTTTGTGATGAAAAGCTTTGTTCTCCTCCAGTATTGGAAGATTTGTGGTTGTTAATCTACTCTGCTATTCATCTCTGCATGAAGTTATCAGACCTTACTCTTTACCGGCTTCTACCGATGTACATCGGGAATCTTTCCAAAGATATGACACTCTAATATCGAGGCAAGCAAAAGGAGGTCCAGACCTCGCATGATTCCTAGAAGCTACTTCAAGATGAGAACTTCGTTCTTTATTTTGTTGTGATTGTCTTTCTGTAACAAATCTAAAACAAAATTTAATTTTTTCTAGGCAGTTTTAGCTGGCAATCAGCCACTACTCTACAGGGAGCTGTGGAGTGGGTAGGCAAGGTATTGTGTCACCACTGCAGATAAAAGTGTAAGATTGTAGTCATATTTTTAATATGGTTAGCTCTAAGATTCAACCAGTTTTAACATACCAGTGATTCAAAATGTCTTTCATGCTGGCATTGCTCACAGTAATGCTAAATCATTCCTGTTGAACCATACAAAGCAGATGACTGGAAGCGATTAAAGTCTTCATCTGCTCTCCAGCCCCAGCAGTGTCACTCAGGCACGAGGCTCTGAGCCCTTTCAAGCCCACCACACATTCCCCAAATTGGAGATTTTTGAGGAATAAGGTCTCATTTTTAGCACAAAGCCACTGGATGCCAAGAACTGCCATTGTGCAAATGACATGCTCCAAGACTCGTTTTACTATTCAGATCCCAAATCCCCCATTTCCTGTTGACTCTCATTGCTTAAGCTAATATCATTCAGCCTACTCTTTCAACTGGGTAGAAGGGCTTAGTCAAACCCCACTGCAGTCAGAGGAACACACTGCACATGTGTAACAGAGTAGAAATTGTTGGCTCAGAGCATATTCATTTGTTGTGTGTAACTCAGTAATAAAAAACAAATGCAGAGACTTCATTTTATATATAATAAAAATACTGCAATATTTTATGTGTCTCATTTTAGCAGCCTGTTTTTAAATAACAGCCTTACTTTTTTCCAATTGCAAATCTCTGAACAGAGGAGCAAAACATTAAAGTATTTTTAGTTTATGGGCTAAGCGTCCAGCCCAGCAGTTTGCTAGCAATATATGTATACTGATAATAACCACAACTAGCAGGGGATGCAATGCAGCCTCAGTTATTTCTCTCTGCTCTGCAAGAACATACTCCTCCTCTTAAGAATTCAGATGTCAGCCAGGATTGCTAACCGCATCAGTTCACACTTCCCTGAAAAGAAGCAAAATGGTAGATTGTTCTTTGAAGTACCACAAAGCTTTTCTGAACACCACAGCTCAACTGCTCAGGGAACTGAGGGAACAGCACTAAAATTTTAATTTTT
Organism: Pterocles gutturalis; assembly: GCF_000699245.1. Lineage (NCBI taxonomy): Eukaryota > Metazoa > Chordata > Aves > Pterocliformes > Pteroclidae > Pterocles > Pterocles gutturalis. The sequence goes on along the minus strand of NW_010134347.1, from coordinate 1,507 downwards.
CTTCTTCAGATAGTTGTTTTTAATCAATAAGCAGGCTACTGTTGGAAGCTTGTTGTTCTTCCCAGGGAGAAACAGGTACAACTCTCAGAGCACAGAGGGTCATTGGTCTTTCTCTAGCGAATGCCAGTGATGCCAAGGGACTTGCTGAGCTTAAAAACATACTCTATAGTAGAGTTTAAAGATACCTAAGTGGAAATCACTTTGCACATCAACACATCCTGCCTTTCCAGAATGTTTGTTTTTATATCCTGAGAGTACACTGGTCTCTGCAGAGCACAGTGTGGGTCAGACCCACAGCTGGCTGGCGTTGGCAGGAGCCCCCCCCGGGGCTGCTCCCGGCAGAGCCCTGTGCAGGGCTCTGGGGCACCGGCAGGGACACTCAGCACTGTGGGCTGGCAGGGAAAAGGTTCTGTTCTGCTTTAGGCAAAACATTAAGGGTACTGTGTGATGAATACACTGTGAGTGAAACACTACTAGAGATATCAACCCAGAGCTGCCAAAAAATGCAGAAAATTCAGCATTAATTACAATGTGTCATAGCACCCATTTTGTGCTATCAAACTGAATTTGCAGTTTCCACAGAGACTCTCCAAGTCATCTTGGTATCATTCTGGTAAAATCTGTAGTGAAGCACAATAGCTTTCCTGGAAGCAGACGGGCTTAACACCTTCCAAAATGAATTCATCAGCAGGGCCAGACTAGTTTGCTCCTGAATCACATAACCAGTGTTGACATACAATACTTTCCCCCCACCCTTCAGTTGCTGTATTTTGATCAGGATGTGTTCTAGGATAGCACGAGTGTTGGAAAGGAATAATGATCATCCTCTAAACCACATACCGCAGTCCCTACAGAGGCTAGCTTGGGAGAACTGGAACCAAATGACCTTTTTTGGTTTCCCCAGTCAGAGGGTTTGGAGTGAGCAGAGTGTATTGTTTCCCTCCAGTCTTCCAAGGTGAAGACAAATTAGCCTTTGCTTCTGACAAATTGGCTTCTTGTTTTCAATAATGAAGTCTCCTAATTGAAAAGGTAAACCCTGATTTGAAAATCCCTTGTGTTTTCACACTTCGCTTTTATCTTATTTGTGCTTCTTCACTTCATCATCTTTGAAAAGCTCTTATGAAAAATAAGACAGTCCCAATGTCTCCTAGTAAAAATAATGATAATTATAATTGATAGGCATGATTTAACACATGAGAACTGACGAAGGTATTCAGAATCACGGACAGAAAACAATTTTTACCACCAGCCTGACCCTTTCCCCTGTTGTGTACTTTCAGTAGCAATTAAGTTGTCCTGTTTATACAGAGGGGAGTGTCCTGGAATAAAACACTGCTGAATCTCTTACCAGGAAAGTGGTGTACCATTGTTATTTTCCCCCACTTAGGTGTCAGCGGAGCATAGCTGGAAAACGCTGCTGGGCTCAGCAGTCCCAGGGCTCGCTCTGCCTTCTCCTTCTCATAATAGAATAAAGAAATAAATAGAATAAAGAGCAAAATAGCTACAC